>NW_016808376.1:1619682-1646059 GCF_001698545.2 Rhinopithecus bieti
ATTTATAATCCTTTGGGTATATACCCAGTAATGGGATGGCTGGGTCATATGGTACATCTAGTTCTAGATCCTTGAGGAATTGCCATACTGTTTTCCATAATGGTTGAACTAGTTTACAATCCCACCAACAGTGTCAAAGTGTTCCTATTTCTCCACATCCACTCCAGCACCTATTGTTTCCTGACTTTTGAATGATTGCCATTCTCACTGGTGTGAGATGGTATCTCATTGTGGTTTTGATTTGCATTTCTCTGATGGCCAGTGATGATGAGCATTTTTTCATGTGTCTGTTGGCTGTAGGAAACTTTCTTAAATGACTATCAGTATATAGGTACTGACGTACTTACATGTGGGAGTGTAACAAAATGGAACAATGTCTCTGGAGAGAATTCGGTAAAATATAAGAAATTCATTTCGCGTTTACCATTTTACTCAGAAAACCCATGTCTAGAAGTTTAACTGAACATACATCTTTACAAATACAAAACAACATATGCAACATTATTTATAAAAGCAAAATATTAGAGAGAGACGATGGTTGAATAAATGATGGCATATACTAACAATGAAATATTACCAATGTAAAAAGAGAGAGACAGTGAGACAATAAAATATGTCCATGAATTGATAACTGGAAAAGAACTAGCACATACATTATATAAGGAATGCCCATGGTTGTGTACAAAACAGGAAAATATTTAAAAATGCATAATTGCTTATATTTGTAAAATCAAACAGATAGACAAAAATTAGAAACTACTGAGAAATCATTAATTAATAAAAATGGTTACCTATGGCAGATAGTTGAAAAAGGAATGGAAGAATAGGAATGTGAGTGGTACTTCTATAAATTTACATTTTCATATAGCTTTAAATTTTGAACCATATAAATGTTTATATATTCAAAAATATAAAAAACATTAAGTCAAAATAATAGTGTAAAAACCTACTTCAGTCAAAAGCCTGAAAAAGGAATCATAATAGTTTGGTATTAATGAATTATAACACAGGAGTTCATAATGATAGGCTTAAAAGAAAATGAGGAGAAATGCCAGTTCATAAATGTAGACTGTATGATAGACTTAGAAAATGTCATGGTTCAATCACCAACATAACATTTGATTCAGATAATTAATGGATGCTAATAGCATTGGATAAGAATTTGTTGGGTAAGAGGACATTATTCAACATTCACAAGGTGTCTATCCATAAATAGCTCATTAACTAGAAAAGGAAGAGGTATTTTACAGTTATAAAATCTGAAAATAATTATTTTACTCTTTATTCCTGGTGTTTACTATTGTCAATAATGGGAAAAATGGGCAATACATGCCTCCTAATATGGTGCACCAGGAAGTATATGACACCTGTGTAGTAGTATTGCCAGTATGTAAGTCTGAGAAGACTTCAGAGGAAACAATCCAACAAATTCAAAGACACTGTCTTGGAACTCTACATAAATGTCAGTGTCATTAAAATGCAATAGAGCGTTTCTAGATTTAAGAGTAAAAATCTCCCACAATGTAAAGTGTGATCCTTTCCGTATCCCAGATTAAAACAATAAACAAACACTTTTGGGCAACTGAAGCAATTTGAATATAGATGGAATAATTGAAAATATTGGATGATTGTCATGTTTCTTGGTTGTGATCATTGTATTGTGGTTACGTAGAAGCTATCCTAATTCTTAGGAAATGCAGACCAAACTATTGAAGAGCAAAGTATCATGATGTCTGCAGCTTACATTCTAATTATTCAATAATCCAATCTACAGATTCTAGAAACAGAGATAGCGTCTTTACACAAAGTGACTAATGAATTAACATAGATATCCATTCCGTTTGAGATTAAGATAATGTGGCCTTCTATACCTACTGCAGAGAAGTGTGTGAGTATTTTGACATGTATATTACTTGTAATAAGAAGTTTTTTTTACATAAAATGGACAATTTTGTCTTTCATTATTTTCTGCTTTGTTGAACAGTTCAATAATATAAATCATTTAAAAAGCTATCTTTGGTTATTTTTATATTATCTTCTTAGAGCCAGTGGAGTGAATGCTATGCACAAATATAGATGTGGACTCTCCCAAGCCTTTTTCATGCATCCACCAAGTTTTACATTCTTTCCTTGTTCACCTTTCACCCGACACCCCACACATTCAATCTACCAGAAGATCCTCACCTCAAACTTACCCAAAGAGTTGTTTTCTCCATATCAGTTAATTTCAAGACTATCTTTGCGGTGTATAGGTCAAAAGCCTTGGACTTCTCTCTTTCTTTCAAACACATCAGTTCTACCAAAAAAAATGTTTAGAATCTAATCATCTTTACCACCTCTATAGTTACTGCTCTGATCCAAGACATCAAAATCTCTTGCCTAAAGTACTAAAAGAGCCTATTGTAATAAGGAGCCTATTTATTCTTCCTGCTGCTACCACTGCCCCATCACCCATAACTTATTCTCAACCTAGCACCCAGAGTTATTCTTTTAAAGGGTAATTTAGATGGACACTGCTCCTCTTAGAAGCCTCCAGTGGCAATTCATCACATTCAGAATAAAAGCCAAAATTCTTCTCTGAACATCCTGTCCTCCTTACCTTTCCAAAAATCTTGCCCAGAACATTTTTCTTTAGGGCCTCATGATTGATTTTCTCTCTCTCTGGAATGCTCTCACTCTGGTATCTACGTGGCTCAATGTTTCACTCCCCTCACATCTTTGCAATTCTCTGCTCAAAAGTCACTTTCTTGGCTGCTTTATTAAAACTGTAAGATTCCCAAGATACCTTACCATCCACCCCTTTCTGCTTTATTTTCCTTCATGATAACAATGTCCTTTCAATAGATGGTATAACTTTGAATCTGTTTTTAACTTTCTGTCTCCCATTCATTATAATGAAAGCTCCATGTGGGTCAGGAGCTTGATCGATTTGTTCACAGCTATATTCCTTGTGCTTAGAGAGGTGCTAGCACATTAACAGGCAGTGAAAGCAAATATTTAGAAAATAAGTGAATGCAAATACATCAAAATGTAGAAATGTATTGTCTGCCAAATAATTATGCTGGGATTCCACATGGACCACAGACTTCATGCATAGGAATAATCTTAAAGCTAGACTATCAACTATAGCTGTGTAATGAAAACAATATTGGTCTGTAGCATATGCTAGAAGTTAGGCAAGATATTTTATTTTATTGTCTTACTTTCCTGTTATTGTTGTTAGAAATTGGTGTGTACTTGAACAAGAATTTTGATGATAATCAGAAAACCAAAAGACAGAAAGAGGATATTTTTTGAGACCATAATTGACCTTTAGAAATTCACATTGTTGACATTAAAATCATAGAAAAAATCATAAGGCAAATAAAGTAATACCAATAGTGCGCCTGCGTAGTTTAATAGAGGATTTTGCAAATCTTTAAGGGCATTGTGCTATTATCGATTCAAAATACATATACGGAGCGCCTACTGTGTGCCACTTGCTGTTCTAGATGCTTCCGGCACAATGGCAAAAACAAACAGAACAAGATAAGTTACATTTTTATTGAAGGCTTTTATTACAGTGCTGATGTACAACATAGTGAGCAAGATCCACCGCTCTTGAAATAAATCATCTGTATTACCAACTGGAAAGAACTGCGTGCCACAAAATCATCAGCTCCATTGTGTTTGCTCCTATTTGAAGCAGCACTACCAAGTATTTTTAATCCAAAACTATAGGCATGTGTACCTCCCAGGTGCATACAGATAAACATCCCAGTTGGAGAAATGACGCAGGCTGGTGAGCCATCAGTAGATACAATTATGTAAACTCATCTTCCATAGACCAGTTATGATGATTTTAAAATAACCTCACTTAAAACCATTCCCCAAGAGTTTACAACAGTCTATCTGTCTCGGAGAAACTTGAAAAGTAACAAGCAGTTCATCGTTCTTGGCTGAGGGGGTCACCAAGCAGACAATCATGGAGGCTTAGGGCCGTGCATTCCAGTCTAGTTAGAAGGGTTCCATCAGCCAGAACCTGTCAGCACGCGGCGCCAGGTGTTGAAAATGTGAGTGCAGTGAGGTTTCCCTGACAGCATGGGAGAGAAAGAATGCTTTTCACTGAAATTTCAAGGGTTAGAAAATGGATTTTGAAGTCAAAAGCATGGTGCGGGTAAAATTTTCTTTTATTTAACTGAATGAGTCAACACATATTGGAGTCATCCAACCGTAAGGGACACCTTACCCCTCAGAAAGAGGACAAATCAGTTGCTTTTATGAAACAGCATAACAGCCATCTTTGGTAGCATTTGACAATATATATATATATGTTTGCATTTTACCATCTGGCCTTGTAAAAGGAAGAAAGCCATGTTCCTTCGAGGTAGGGTTTCTCCTAGTTGTTACAGATCTGTGTCAATTTCCTCCTTCTATTTCTAACAAAAGGAAAAAGCTTTCAATTCTATGCAACGAAATCTCAGTTATATTTTTTTCTTGTGAAAAAAAAAGAAAATCACATTATTCATGCTTCAGAAATAAATGATTTCTACTGCATTTGTCTGCTAGCTCCTCATATTTTGAGAGCAATACAAAAACATAACCTATTGGTTGAACCACTGAGCTTGCTTTCTTTATGAGACGGTATTTTGTAGGTGAAGAAAATCTTTCTGAGGGTATTATGAAAAAAGTAGATTCTTATCTTTTGATACTCCTATCATTCTATCATGAAACTCCTTGATGATTCCGCACTTTTATAGCTAAATGCTTTGCTAAAGGCAGACAAAGAATGTGCTTGGTAGGAGAAGAGGACTTGAAGAAATTGGAATTCAAATGCTATTTTGATGCATGCTAATGCAAGTCTGTGTGCATGACTGTATTAGGGTGTTCACGTTCAATAGTGCAAACCATTATGTCCATGAAACATATTTCCAAAGACAACTGTATTCAAAGAGAAAAATTACCAATGGTCATACGAGTAAAAAGGACAAATAGATATTGACTAATTTTATTTTACACCTTTTAAATAAACAGATTGCTTCTGCCTGAATACAGAGTTTAATTAATAGAAGAACTCATTTCCTAACCAATAGAGAGAATACTTATATATTCTTCTATATATCTCCATTGCCTGCTTTATGAAACTTTGATTCAAGTTCTAGTATGTAATAGCTACGAAATATTTTAATATGAGTTTGGGCCTTTATTCATAAGTGAAGAGTTGTTTCTATAACACACAATTCTGCCAAAAAAAAACAGAAAAGAAGATAATACACTTTCATCTCCCTTTTATTCCCAAGAAAGTATTCCAACAGAGACCAATTTTAATGCAATTAAATTGAAAGCCATGTCTTTTCTGGTGCTGCTCTGCGGTGAGAAACACCATGGAATTTATGTTGGCATCCTCATATCATAGGTATTTGTATAATCTCTATTTAAATGTGTGCCACAAGCATTGACAATGGGCTAAATGGGTGTTGCAGAAAGCCAAGAACTGATAGTCATTATATGATACATTTCTGACATGAACATTAGGTCCCGTGTTTCTCTGTTTGGCAAGTACGAATGTTTACTTTGAGGGTTGGAGAAAATATAAGGTGTTCTGGGCTTTCTACATATCCTCTCATTCAGTAGCAAGACTCATTGAAAGCAAAGTGGAGGAGAGAACTGAAGGACTGGAAGGCAGTTCCACCCAAGACCAGGTCCAAGGAAGCCACTCACCAGGTACTGTGCTAGACTCTGTAAGAGTAACAGAAGTGATTCAGTTTCTGGTCATTTCAAATTTTTGCATGTTTCTTGCATTTTTCTGAGAGTACCATTTATGTTTTTTTTTCTTTTTTTTTGGAAAAAGAGTCTTGCTTTGTTACCCAGGCTGGAGTACAATGGCACAGTCTCGGCTCACTGCAACCTCTGCCTCCCAGGTTCAAGCGATTCTTCTGCCTCAGCCTCCCAAGTAGCTGGGACTACAGGCATCTGCCACCACACCCAACTAATTATTTGTGTTTTCAGTAGAGACAGGGTTTCACCATATTGGTTAGCCTGGTCTTGAACTCCTGACCTTGTGATCTGCCCACCTCGGCCTCCCAAAGTGCTGGAATTACAGGCGTGAGCCACTGTGCCCAGTCCTGTTTATGTACTTTTTATTCTACTTATGCTATTCTTCTGGCTTAGAACTTCCTTCTTTCCATTTATCTAACAGAGTAACACCTTTGCTATGTTATCTCTCTTCCTAAAACAATATTTGAAGTACTGTATGTCCCGAATTAATACCTACTGAGGATCCCAGGAACAAATAAAGTTCTTGGGCATCTCCATATCATAAGTTCATCAATATTAATTTTTACTATGTAAAATAGTGAACTCTGTTATTTCCATATGCCAACAATCCTAACAGTCAGAATTGTAAAATATCAAGAAAAGTAATAAAAAGACCATTTTGGCTACTGAAAATTCTTCTTTGTCCTCGACCCCTAGTTTGTATTTCTTTTTGTTTGTTTTTTTTTTTTTTTTTTTTTTTTTTTTTTTGAGACAGAGTTTTGCTCTTGTCGCCCAGCTGGTGGGCAATGGCGGGATCTCAGCTCACGGCAACCTCTGCCTCCTAGTTCAAGCAATTCTCCTGCATCAGCCTCCTGAGTAGCTGAGATTACAGGCATCCGCTACCTTGCTTGGCTAATTTTTTTATTTTTATTTTTTTAGTAGAGACGAGGTTTCACCATGTTGGCTAGGCTGGTCTCGAACTGCTGACCTCAGGTGATCCATCCGCCTTGGCCTCCCAAAGTGCTGGGATTACAGGCATGAGCCACCCCACCGGGCCCCTAGTTTGTATTTCAAACAGATGTGGCATAGCAGTGTATAGCCAGCTCTATCGCGGTAGGTCCCACTTTTACGTTCTCATAATAGTTTGGACTTAATTACGTATTGTCTGTACCGTGATGCATTCCTTACACAAATACTTACTGAGTGACTGTGACGTGCCAGGCATATAATAGGCAGCATAAAATATTGAACATGAGTCAGACCGTCCAGTTCCAATTCTGTTTCCAACACCTTCTGCCTATATGACTTTGCGCCAGTTACTAAATCTCTTTGTTTCTCAGTGTTTTCATCTTTAAATGGAAATGATAAGGATACCTGTGTCAGAGGGTTTTGTGATGAACATAGGAGATTAGAAGGAATCTACACTGTTTGAGTAAGTAGCGCGCTCTCCGCCAAGGTCTGCTTTGTTTGTTTGTTTCTATAACAGTGGTTCTCAAACCAGAAGAGGAACGTTTTATAAAATACCAATGTCCAAGTCCAACACCCAGACATCCTGACTTAAATGGTCTGAGTTAGGGCTTGGGTATTGTTATATTTTAAAAGTTCCCTTTTAAAAATATAAATACTTATAGTACAAAACGTATGTGTATATATATTTATTTTATTTTTAGCTTACTAAATGGATCTTTGTAGGCTGGGCATGGTAGCCCAAGCCTGTAATCCCAGCACTTTGGGAGGCCAAGGTGGGCAGAATCACTTGAGGTCAGGAGTTCAAGACCAGCCTGGCCAACATGGTGAAACCCCATCTCTACAAAAATACAAAAATTACCCAGGCGTGGTGGTGAGTGTCTGTAATCCCAGCTACTCAGGAGGCTGAGGAGGGAGAATCACTTGAACCTAGGAGGTGGAGGTTGCAGTGAGCCAAGATCACACCACACCATTGTACTCCAGCCTGGGCTACAGAGCAAGACTCCATCTCAAAAAAAAAAAAAAAAAAGTAAATAAATAGTTATTTGTGAAAAGCTTTACAAAACTTAAGCAAATACACTGTGGAATAGAACTTCACAATGATGGTGTAATAAGTACTTACAAGAACCATGTTCCAATCTATTTTTATACCCAAGAAATACATAAACTTCCAAATGCAGCCTGAAATAATAAAAAAGAAGTCAGCATATTTCTGATTAAGAAAAAAATTACATATTTTTAAAAATATATATATTCTAGATAGATAATATATAAGTATATATTCTATAAAATTTTAATATAAAATTATATGCCAAAGTTAATTCTAAATGGTACCTATGATTGAGCCACCATTCTAGATATTAAGAATACAAAGTAAGCTTATAAAATTGCTGCCCTCATGGAGATTCCAAAAGCATAAGAAACTTAAAGTTGGGGTACACATATTATTCAATTTTATCCCCAGAAAGTGTCACATTTTCTATCACCTAAATGCTTAAAAATATTTTTCAAATGAATGAATGAATAAATGAATCATCTAGGAGAGACTTCTGATTCCAGCTACTCTCCTGCATACTGTGATTTCTGGCTCTCTTTAGCAACTGCAATACTTAGTTATGCTAAATAGATTTAGTGACATGACTTTGGAATATATTAAACAAATCCAATCCCTCTTTGTTAGTAGATATCAGGATTTTGTAATAAGCGTTCATGTAGCACCTCATGGCTGCTGTACCCTGATAGTCATTTTATGAAAGAGAACCATAAGCATATTCCATTTATTGGGGAACATATTGCCTTTGTGACAGTATTCATGGAAAAATAGCTGTGCAAAAAACCTGTTATGGTAAATGTAAACGTAAAACAAGAAAAGGCGTTCTAAAAGAACGATCTATTACACTGTATTTGGTATATGTCCACACTGATTTGAGGTGTGTCATCTTAAATGTTGTAGTCAAAGTGACAGGGGTTTCTGGAGAAGCTTTTTGCTTTTCTGACAGATGCAAGAGAAATGTAATCCTGTTGTCCCTATTCCCTATTCTGAGCTTGAACTCTAATGTGATTCCTGGAGCTGTGGCAGCCATCTTGCAGCCACAAATCAACGAACATGAAAACAAAAAGCCAACACACAAGGTTTCAAAGACTTCCAACCATGATGGCATTTTTGAGATTCTCCCTGAAGGCTGGCAGCCAACTGACCACACAATTTTTTATATCAAGAAAAATAACTGCCTCTTACTTGAATTACTATTTGTAAAAATTTCTTCTAGTAATAACCCAAAACATTTATAACTGATAGGTGCTCATAATGACTAGGCTATGGTTACCCACATCACAAATAGTTGAGTGCAATCAATGTAGAATCAAAATGGCAGCTGAACAAGAGACTCTTGACTTAGAAGAAGTTGTAGGAAATGGAAACTCATTGGAATTGGATGGCCAATCTTTTTGAACATAAAGTCATAAAACTTGCTACAATTTGAGTAAACCATTGATATGGTTTGGCTCCGTGTCCCCACCCAAATCTCCTCTTGAATTGTAATCCCCACATGTTGAGGAAGGGATCTGGTGGCAAGTGATTGGTTGATGGGGCAAGTTCCCCATGCTGTTCTCATGGGAGCGAGTGATTTCTCACAAGATTTGACGATTTAAAAGTGTTTGGCAGTTCCCCCCTCACTCTTCTTCTCTCTTGCTGCCATGTAAGACGTGCCTTGTTTCCCTTCTGCCATGATTGTGAGTTTCCTGAGGCCTCTTTAGTCATGTGGAACTGTGAGTCAATTAAACGACTTTTCTGTATAAACTATTCAGTCCCAAACTGTTCTTTATAGCAGTGTGAGAATGGACTAATACAATCATAATATGAAAGGAATAAATATCGATGAATTTGATCCATTTGTGAGCTCTAACAATATTACTAGGTAGCTTTCTGTCAGAAAAGATTTTCTAGTACTTTATTTGTCAGATTTCAGTTATTACCTTGGTCATTTGTGTACCTGTATTTTTATCTGAAAGTAAAATTGTTTTTTGCAGAGGTATAGCATGATATCTAGTATACACATGGTTAAGTCCAGGAGTTATATTGTTAAATGGTTTAGAAAAATCCCAAAGATTTTATATAGTTGTTTGAAGATTTATTAAGTGCTACATAATTCGAAAGCATCCATTCCTTGTCTGTACTGCTCTTTTCCATTTATCTTCTTATAACCTTGCTTGCGGACAAATTTAATGGACATGTTTAAAGAATTTTAAGACAAAGAAGAATACGTAACATTTTTTTCCATACAGAACTTACTTTGAGACTCTTAAATTATATATTTTGTCATTATTATATATTTAAACTTATAACTTCACTCCACTTAGATATCAGAAGAGATAACTTGCAGATTTTCTGATTTCTGACCTAACAAGAAAGGAGTATACCAAAGGATGCCTGTATGTTGGCAAAGAAAATTACTGGTCCAGCAAGTAGACGCTTTTCAAGAAAATATATTGACTTGCTTAAAACAAAAATGGCACGTTAGCAAATCCTTGTGAGGGAACCCACTGACTCCACCCTGAAGTAACAGAGAGTGTGCAGGTTTTCTCCAGACATCAAGACTGATCTCTGGGTCATGTGCTCATGACATGTAGTCATTTTACTTGGTTTGAAGGCCACCAATAAGCATCAAGGCTCACGTAATGGGTGCTGATGTGATTGTGACTGTGGAGCCAGGATTCCTGGGGATCTCACACAATCCAAATTATCCCCAAATAGAGATATTCCCTGATACTCTGAAGTGGTGTTATTTGGAGAGGCGAGCTCCATTAAATGACACAAGTAAAAGACAGATTCTGATCTTGGCTCTTCCAAGCTTTCTTTGGAGGGACTAGGGCCACATAGGAATGCCAGAAGCGTGCTGGACATCCTCACCCAGGATGCTGGAGTAGGACTTGCTGCCAACCAAGGTTGAGGGGTTAAGAAGAAAACAGAATCATAAATCTTTTATTTTTTCTATGCTCAGGCCCACGGCGAGCTTTACCAATGTTATTTCATTCTATCTATTGCATTCTGTCCCTCTCATCCTATCTCAAACCCACAGGGTCAGTAGTGTTCTTTCTATTTTAGAGCCTAACAAACAAAAAACCCCACAAGCTGAGACTCAGAGAGATTACACATCTTCTTCAAGACAACAGAGCAAGGAGCAGAACCAGGATTCAAAACCAGCCTTTTTCTAAATCTCAACCTCGTTCTCCTTGATCACTCATCCGCACACTCCCTAGGTCCAGTTCTGGCTTTATTTTACTTTAGATAATGAGTCCATATATATGTGCCAGGCCGACGTCTAAGTGTTTTCCAGCAATTAGTCCTTTCAACAATCCTATGTGGTAGGTTCTGCTATTAGCCTCATTTTACAGACACAGTAGCTAAGGTACAGAAAGGTAACTTGGCTGCAGTTACTCAGTTAGTGGAGCCACAGTCTAGTTCCATGCTCTTAACCACTTATGCTAGTACCACTGAATGGTATCCTTTACTTTTTTACTTATTTATTGTCTGTTTATTCCACTCCCACTATAATGTATGGAGGTATGACCATACATAATGTATAATAATGTAAGCTCTGTGAGAACCGAGATTTGTTTTTAATCCACTACCTCTTCTCCAGGTCTTAGAAGAGTGCCTAACATATTGAAGATTCTTTTTTGCATATATGTAAGGTGTGCAGCATTGTGTTTTTGTATGCATATGTATGGTGAAATGATTACCATAAGTAAGCAAATTAACCTATCCATCACCTTCTGTAGTTACTTCATGCATGTGTGTGTGTGTGTATGTGTGTGTGTGTGCTTGATAAGGGCATCTGAAATCTACTCTCTGAGCAAATTTTCATTATACAATATCCTTAACAATAGTCTTCATGCTTTACATCATAACTCTACAGTTCACCCTACATTCTGTAAATTTGTACACTTTGACTTCTCCCCAATTCCCCCATCACCCCTTCTTAAAATATTTAAAGATTCTCAACCTATTGAATAAATCATGCTGCTTATTTGGGGACACAGGGAGCTGATATTAGAACTGGGGATTCTCAGGAGTTAGGTCCAACGTAAGTCAATCTGGGACACCTAGAGTGAGGTGTTTCCTGCTGTGCATATGGCTGGCCACCAGAGTATTTCTTGGGTGCCCAGACAACAGAATTCCTGGGTGAGAAAGCTCTGTTGTGCTTTTTTTTGAGCATTATTCATTCTGGCAGAAGCATCTAATTAAAAGAATCATAACCCTTTTGATGGTGGATTTCAACGGGGTTCCCATAGATCCTTCTCTCAGGTGGATGTTAGATTAAAAGTAACACAGAATTGAGAGTTTGACAGCTTATGTTACAACACAAACATATGTGACCTTGGGGAAGTTTTCGGCATCTGTGAGTTTCAGTTTTATCCTTTCCAAATCAGTCTTAAGAACACTGAGCTCACAGTACTCAATTGATAATCTGGTCCACAGTAGAAATACAAGTTCAGTCATGTCCTGGAATTAGAGCTCTTTTATATCTCACTCTACCTCCTGTTGGGAATGACAGTTGGAACAGCCCAACTCGTCAGCACCACGAGACGGTGAGAAGCTTCCCTGATGTTGAGGCAGCGGTTTCACCATGGCTGCTCTGTGTCTTCATTCCTGAAGAGTGAGGTGAAGAGGGCAAAAGTCAAGTACAAGGTCATACCCCCTATGAGTATGATCAACCTTAGAGAAATGTAGAAGAGGAACCCCAATCAACAGCGTTTGCAGGGGTGGACATAGAGCCAGAGTTAGAGAAGCAGAAAGTATTAACATTTTCAAAATACATTTTGGTTCCTGCCTGAAACCCTGCCAAGCTGGTATAGAAAATGACAGTTCTGGAACAGTGTTCCTTAACTTATTATTGTCATCCCGGAAATGTTTCTCAGCATTTTCCACCAATCACCTCTGTACTCCTATGCAATGTAAATACTGCAGATATACTGTGTATCTATGTATTCATTTCCTAAAATACTGTAACAAATCACGAACAACTAGGGGGCTTACACACTCTCTCACAGTTCTAGAGGACAGAAGTTCAAAATCATGATGTTGACAGGACCACACTCTCTGAAGTTTCCAGTATCCATCCCTGCCTCTTCCTAGCTTCTGGTTGTTACCAGCAATCTTGACATTCCGTGGCTTGTGGATGCACCATTCCAATAATGGGGCATTCAACCTGTGCATCTTCACATCACCTTCCCTCTGTTTATGGGGCCGAACTTCCCTCTTCTTATAAAGACACTAGTCATTGGATTAGGGCCTACCCTAGTCCAACACGACTTTACCTTACCTTGAATACATCTACAAACACTCTATTGCCAAATACAACCCCATTTCAAGGATCAAGGTAGGTATGGACATTTGGAAGACACTCCAACTCAGAATAATCTGTTTTTATACTATATTCAGGGGTCCCCAACCCCCGGGCCATGGACTGGTACTAGTCAGTGGCCCTTTAGGAAGGAGGCTGCACAGCAGGAGGTGAGCAGCAGGTGAGTGAGCAAAGCTTAATTTCTATTTACAGCTGCTCCCCTAGGCTCAAATTACCACCTGAGTTCCACCTCCTGTCAGATCAGTGGTGGCATTAGATTCTCATAGGAGCATGAATCTTATTGTGAGCTGTGCATACCAGGGATCTGGGTTGTGTGCTCTTTATGAAAATATAATGCCTGATGGTTTGATGGTTTGAGCTGGAACAATTTCATACCGAAACCATCCCCCAACCTCCCAGTCTGTGGAAAAATTGTCTTCCATGAAATGAAACCAATCCCTGGTTCCAAAAAAGTTGGGGGCTGCTAAGAGAGAGAGAGAGAGAGATGTATATGTATATATATATATAATCAGCATATATCATACATTGTATATATTACATATATAATACATGCATGTATATTATATATTACATATATAATATATGTAATATATACATATATAATATATATTTATATATTATATATGTATATATATTCCCTATGCTTTGTACAAAAGTAATATAATTTGTTTGCACCAAAATCCAGTTTATGCTCCCATGAGGAAGACATTGTCCCCATTGAAGACAGAGGTAGGCACAGTGGGGCTATAGGTCAAATCTGGCCTGCCACTTACTTTTGTAAATTGTCTTACTTGAACATTCCATGTCATTTACTTACATAGAGTTTATGGCTGCTTCTGGACCATATCTACAGGGCTGAGTAGTTGCCACAAAGACTACCTGGCTCACCAAGCCTGAAATATTTACCATCTGGCCTCTTAGAGAAAGTAAAAGTTAGTCATACCTTGCTCTATATCAGGACTGAGAAATGGATGTGGAAAAGCTCTTCGGCTCACAGACTGACAGCTTATCACATAATATCTTGACATTATGATTTCATAATATTCATAGGGCCTAGGGTATTGTCATACCAGGTGTTCATTACTGTGGAACAAAGGAAATTCAGCGGAGGCCCAGCTGATTCCAGAAGGCTATTTAGGTTGAAGGCTGTTTTTAGATATTATGAGCTTATTTGGATTTGATCAGGATCAAGGGTTTTAATATCAAGAGAAGCAAGCAAGTATCACAATGTAAGAAAATTGAACGTAAAGTCTGGGTATTTTGCTAAGATAGGAAAAGGGAAACCTTTGGTTAAAAACATAGGCAGAAACCATGAAGCAAAGATAAGCTGATGTTAATAAAGCCATAATTGGTAAAAAGACAATAGTATTAATAAGTAGCATTTATATGGAGTAATTTTTTGGAGGGCGAGGCTAGGCAATGTTCTAAGATCTTTCCACACACTTACTATTAGATTCTCAAACACAAGGAGCTGGGTATCATTATAATCATAACAATATTGACAATAACAGAAAAAAGATTCAGCATTTTTTGACCACTCTGAGGCCAAGCAAAACAAAACAAAACTTGTTTTCACTCATCTCACCCAATAGTCAACACAAAAGACTTCTGTGACTGGTTTATGTGGGTTTTATTTTCCACACACCAAGCAAGCAATCAGTTCTGCAGTGGACACCAGCTGGGTGTCCTCTAATTCAATTCAATTCTGACACAATCTACCTGGAGGCAGCGTCAGATCCCACAGGTTGGGCTCAATCTCCAAGATTGCCCTCTCCTTCTGATGCCAATCACAAGCTCTAGGTGGACTTACCTGTGCTTCTGACCAGCTGACTGTAAATCAGAGTTGGGTGAATTTGCTAGAGCAGCTCACAGAACTCAGGGCAACATTCACCTACATTTAAGTTTATTAGAAGGGATATTACAATGGATGCAGATGAAGGATGCATAGGGCTAAGTATGGGGGAAGGGGTGGGGAGCTTCCATGCCCTCCCAGGGTGCAACCCCCTCCAGAAACCTCCACATGCTCAGCTATCCAGAAGCCCTCTGAACCCTGTCCTGTTGAGTTTCTATGGCGTTTTCATTACACAGGTGTGACTATTTAAACAATTGGCCATTGGTGATCTACTCAAACGTCGGTTTCTTCCCTCTTCCCAGAGGTTCTGCTGAAATTCCCAACCTTCTAATAGTGCTAGTCTTTCTGGTAAGCATCCACATCCTGAAGCTCTGTAGGGGCTTCCAGCCACAAGTCAACTCATTAGCATACACAAAGTCACCACCGTGAGGATTTTAGGAGTTTTCCACCAGGGGACAGGGTCAAGACTAAATATCTTGTTTCATATCACAACCCCCCTACTCTGCAATATAACCGAAGCTTAATAATACTCTCTCAAAATAGGCAATTTATTTCTCTCCATTTTACTGATTGGAAACTGATGCGTAGTGAAGGTATTTGCACAATATTAGAAATATACTCAGTAAGTAGCTAGACCCCATCTTTGAACCCAAATTTGTCTGACACTAAAATAGATTTGCTTCACATTTTTCCAGACGCACATCATGGATATAGGCAGACAAGCAGAATACAAAGTTCAGGAAGTCAATAAAAGTAGAACAAAGTGACGAAAAGAATGGCAAGAGGGGAAAGTATTGTGATTTCCTTTTTTAGAATAAGGATCCTTTCCAACTTGCTGTTATCTTCCACCCCCTGCATGAACTTCCAAACTCTAGCAGGTATGCATTTGTATACATTGACAAATTCCAATTAAAATAACAGATAAAGACATCAGCTCCTGTTGAGGACTTCATAGAGTCACCTTTTTTTTTTTCTGATTAAATGACATCTGCTGATAGGGTTTTAGACTGACAAAAATTTTTAACTGAAATAGAAATATCCAGTTCTGCCCACCATAAATATCTCATCAGGAAAAAGTAAAACATTTGCTCACATATTGAATATTCGTACTGTCCCTGGTATCTGACCCTGCCCTTCCATGTTGGGCATTGGCCTGGAGAAGTTCATTTCCACTGGGCCAATCCAAAGGGAATGATGGACTGGGAAGATGAACATCTCTTACCTGTGTCTGATAGCTACATCTACCTTATAATACCTTTGGGAGTTTTGTTTTGTTACAAAGTCGGGGTCTTACTATGTCGCCTAGGCTTGCGTCAAACTTGGCCTCAAGTAATCCTCCCACCTTGGCCTCCCAAATGCTGGGATTACAATCTTGAGCCACCACACGCAGCCTCCTTTGGGAGGGTTGAATCAGAATATATATATATGTGTGTGTGTGTGTGTGTGTGTGTGTGTGTGTATAGAGAGAGAGAGATAGTAATATATGGAGAGTAATATTATAAAATAATGTGTATATATAGAAAATGTACATATATACATCCTACCTTGTGCCAAGAATCCCTCCATATACTTTATATATAGCACATATATAATATATATTATATATATATAATATGTATATAATAATACTAATCCTCAGAACCTGTGAATACGTGACCTTATGTGGTAAAAGGGACCTTGCAGATGTGATTGAGTTAAGGATCTTGAGTTGGAGAGATTGTTCTGGCTTGACAGGTGGTGCCCTTGAAGTCACAAGGTTCCTATAAAACAAAGGGGGAGCCAAATGCAATTTGTATCACTAAGTAGGAGGCCATTGAGTGTGACACTTTTGAACAAAATTAGTCTGCTGAGGTCCAGATTGCCAAATTCTTTGCCAAATAGGTGGTCATATGCACTGCTAAATAGGTGGTCTTAATGTACTGCTTCATCCAGAGGAAAAACATTGCAGACCTGGATGCATGCACTGCTTCCAGAACACACCCTGTAGCCCCGACTCTATCTTTAGTATTGTGCATGGCTATATAGTCATTTCAGGAGACAAAATATTTTTACCTCCTTCCTCTTCTAATACTGCATGCTGAAAGATATGAAAAGAAATGGAGTTAGAAAGGGTAAAATAGGCAGAGATGAAAGCGTAGAAAGCATTTCTGGCTGCTTCGTAGTTTAGTTCTCACACCATGAAGATGATGGGAAAGGCACAGGAATTTCTGGATTTCTGCTTGTTGTAGCACCCAAACTACACCAAACAGTAAAGCAGGCCAGAGCCTTATTTAATTAATTCCCCAGCAGCATCAGCCACAGTCTTCTATCTTAGGTGCCGGTGTTTTCAGTGTCAATTCATTTGCATTTAGTAGAGATTTTTTTTTTTTTTTTTTTTTTTTTTTTTTTGAGATGGTACCTCACTCTGTTGCCCAGGCTGGAGTGCAATGGTCTGATCTCAGTTCACCGCAACCTCCACCTCCCAGGTCAAGTGATCTTCCTGCCTCAGTCCCCCGAGTAGCTGGGATTACAGGCATGTGCCACCATGCCAGGCTAATTTTTATATTTTTAGTAGAGATGGGGATTTCACCATGTTGGCCAGGCTGGTCTCGAACTCCTGACCTCAAGTGATCCATCCACCTTGGCCTCCAAAAGTGTTGGGATTACAGGCGTGAGCCACATGCCCGGCCTGTAGAGAGTCTTTGGGATGTTATCCTAAGGTCTTTTTGTTATCCTTTGTTCCTAGTGCTCTTTTACATTTTCTTCTTTATAAAAAAGTGCATACCCTCATGGAAAGGTGAAAGGAAACATATCAGTCACTATTATATCATCCTAACCCACAGTTACCACCCTTTATTTGAATTTCCTTTTAAAGCCAAGGGAAACGTTTTTGTGCATGACAAATTTGTATGAAATAATCCTGCTAAAAACTTAGGATTCAAACAATTGTGTTCACTCACGTCATTCTGTAAATTCTGGAGCTATTATTACATTGAAAACTTGTTATTAAATTTCTGCACTTGAAGCAGAACTAGGTATACAGTGCGTTTGTTTTGGATGACTTCCAAAAGCTTTCATTTCTGAAGGAAAAAAAATCTGTGTATCAGCCGCAGGTAGATTGGAATTCATAGGATTTCTTTTTGTCATGACTGAGGTGCACCTGCCCATTCCATGCCATTTCTCTATAACAGGTTTTCTCAATCTCGGCACAATTGACATTTTGACAGAAATGGATGATTCCTTGTCATGGGGATCTGTCCTCTGCATTGTGGAAAGTTTAGCAGCATCCCTGGCCTATTCCACAAGATGTTAGGAGCATCCACCCTCACCACCAAGTTGTAACAACAGAAAGTGTCTCTAGATATTGACGGTGTCCCCTAGGAAACAAAATTATCCCCGGTTGAAAACTGCTGCTGTCTGAAAATGAGGATCGAAAGGAAATGACGGTTTGGTAGGTCTTGATTCCATTCTGACACTGCCACCTGAAGGTATGTGCTAGCCACAGAGAGAAAATGCCTCTGAGTGAAATGAGGACGTTGTTAATTAAACCCTCTAACACATTGGAACCCAGACAAGGTTCCCCTTGGAACCTTGCAGAGCTTCATACATGGGGGGCAGGGGATCCATTTTCTTTCCTACTTCACCAGAGACTGGCTGGGAACTGGCAGCTCTAGCCAGCACAGTGATCAGCAAAGATGTGCACCAGCGGGTTTTCAAAGGACAGAAGTGCCAGGTGGCCCAGGGCAGAGCGAGACCAGCTGCAGCTGTGGTAGTCACCAGTAGTGAGTCAGAGCTGCGGAAGCATGCATTACCAGTGCTGGCAGAGTGAAGGTACTAGCACAGAGACAGAGCTTGCCTAAAGGTAAGTTTCTAAGACATATCGAAATGTGTGGCCAGTGGAATCTTAGAAGGGCCCAAATGAGCTGTGCTTCCAAATTGAACTTAGATCAGCAGAAGAGTAGGCTTGGAGGAGAAACAGGGGCAAAGGGTCAGGACAGCAATTCACATCAGTGCTAAGGATGGGTGATCACTGCCTCAAGTAGCTGAGAAATATTTGAAGGGATGGAAGGAGTTACTTTAAGGAGAGTTTTCATGCCAAATAAATAAGAGAGAATTTAAAAAGCAAGATTTATGCATTAAAATTTAAAATGGACTCATTTGAATCCTCAGGCTAATGAGAACTTGGAAAAGGTAGGGTTATGAGCAAATCAATGAACTATTATTTAAAATGTGTATTTTTAGGCACCATAAGTGCTACAAATAAATGACTATTGCAGTTAGTACTGTTAATACAAAACAAAGTCCCAGGAAAATTTTAGTGACTTTTCAGTTCATTTCATGCTTACCAAAAAAAAAAACCAAAAACACACACATACACAAAAATCCAACTTGATTAGCAACCCATGGTTTTGTATCTTTCCTCAGTTTAATAAGTCAATTCTTAAATGGACTTATGGCCCTACTCTATCAGTATCTATTTGAAGTTCACTTACATACATAAATATAGTTATTTATCGGTAGTTATTCACGAGATGTGTCATATGTAGTTAACATGTACTTATTATGTAATTAAAATACAATAGGCTCAAACATGACATGTTAAGAAAATATATGAAAGTGTTCAAATAAGTTAGGAAAATCACAGCTAACCAACCTCGCTCAGCACATACTACCACCTATTTAAGTGCTTAATAGGAATCATTAACAAAGAGTGCAAATACTATAAATGCAAATGATGGTGATGGGAGGCTTCTTAATATGGCATAGTGGCTATACATGGTTTATTACCCTCTACTTTGCTAAATTCAACTAAAACAACAGTAATATAATAATAAGGGGATAAATTCAAAAAGGCAAAGAAAAGGGGGAAAGAAATAACAACAGTGATAAGTGATTTGTTAACAATTTGCAAGATGGAAGAATAACTGGTTGGTTTAGAAAAAGAAGTTATAACCTGTGTGACTACAGAGGTGATACCAATAAGAGGCAACTCCTCTTTTTCTCATGGAACACCCAGATGCGTAGGAAGTGGAAACCTGATTTACCTCAGAAGCAGTAAGCCAGGTGCTAAATGAAAATATAGAAATGGTTGAAAATTGGGATATGTGATTATTAGACCAGATGGCCACTCATTCCACTGGCCGGAGAGAGAAAAACTGAGGAAAAGAGTTTGGGAGTTCCGTGATATCAGAGAGGGTTTACAAGAAGACACGGGAGAAGAAGAGACAGGTGTTGAAAATAAAAACTAAGTGAAAATCTACATTGGAGACAACTGGGCTCCCAACTACTTTCTTCCACCCACTTCTAGAATGGAAGTGACTGGGATTAGAGCTCACCTTAACCAGGTGAGCTCAGCACAGCATGTGAGTACTAGGGAAACTAAACTACCCCAGTGAAAGGGACTTATGCATATTAACAATTACATTTTATTCTCAGTAAAAAGGCTAGATGCTAGCATATCACACATTCACACTATTATAAGCCCAGGAATCAATAATCCTTGACCACTTACAAGTAAATTCCAATTGGATTTTAGTGTCTCACTCTGAAAAAAGATTTCCAGGTTTTGAGTATAGAAAATAGAAGCAGGAGAAGAATCTAAACAAAGTAGAAGAAATAGAGATAATAATGGGGAAAGGAAAGTATCAAAAAAGTCAAATCCAATTACGGTCATTAAAGAGACAAGATACAAAACAAGTATAAATTATTCTGAAGAAAAGAAACAAGAATGAACTTCTGGTAATTAAAAATAGAATATTTGAGTCTTCCACTTCCAGGCAGCAGGCAGTACGTTTCTTTTTTTTTCTTTTTTTTTTCCTACATCCCCCTTCTAACTACAATTAAATGTTCTGGATGTTATATATTTAATAAATGAAAGAGGACTCTGAAATGTGGAGAGAAGAAGGCTGCCTGGCTAGGGAGCTGAAAACTCGAGGAGGAACACAGTGGTGAACTTCCTACATTTGTTTTCTCTCATGTATCTCAGACTAGGTGTTGAAGAAGCTGGCAAGCAGCAAATGTTAACAGGTGCAGAAAAATAAAAAGCCCCCCTCCAAAATCTTTCTATCCAAAGGGTGGGGAAAGAGGGAGCTTAAGAAAACAGAAGACTTTTAGACAATAACTGCTCTGCTCCAGACAAACACCACAGAGAAACTGCAGTCCTTGCCAGCAAAGGCCACATGGAGCTCAGCCCTTCCCCTTCATCAGAATATAATAGAGTTATTTCCAACCCTCATGGTGTCAGTGACCACATCTGGAAGACTGGACTTCCACCCACATCCAGTGGTTAAGAGGTACCCCTTCCCCTCTCTGCTGGGGCAGTGTTATTGGAAGGCTGGGGAGAGTGAAGGAATTTACCATCTCTTAGCAGAACCACACAGTGAAAAAGACATATTTAAAACTGAATGAGAAAAGACCATTTAACAAACTTCAACACTAAGATGAAATCGATGTTAAAGTTATCTGATAAAGATTAGACGATAAAAATGTTTCCCACTGGCCATTTACAAACATAAATGAGACAAATTAAAAAATAGGAAGTCTCAGCAAAGAAACACAAAGTGCCAGGAAAAAAATATATAAAAATAAAAAAGGCAACCATGGAAATTTTATAACTAAAAAATTTAATCATTAAAATTTAAAACAATCTCAATGGGTTAGCTCAAGAGCAGAATGGAGAGGAAAAAGGAAAGAATCTGTGACCTTGAAAAGGGAACAACAGAAATGATCCATCTAAACAACAAAAATAAATTAGACTTAAATCAACAGCATCTCAGGAACTTGTGACACTATAACAAAAAATCTAACATTAGTGTCATCAGAGTTCTGGAAGGAAAGGATAAAATGCATGAGGCCGAAAATATTTTTAAAGATAATGACTTAAAATTTCCCAAATGTGGTAACAAGTATAAATTGTATAGATTCAAGAAGCTGCATAATCCACAGACAGAATAAATCATACAAGAAATCCATGCCAAAGCAATTTATAGGAAAACTTTTGAAAATTACAGAGAAAGACAGAGAAAACAGCCAGAGAAATGATGTTATACCTATAAAGGAAAAACAATCCAAATAACAGAGGTTTGCTCATCAGAAACTGTGATTCACCGAAGGAAGTGAAACAATATTTTGCAGTTGCAGAATAAGAAACATCAACTGATGATTCTATACCTGATGAAAACATTTTTTAGGAACAAAGTGAAATCAAGGCATTCTCAGATGGAGGAAAACTAAGAGAGTTTTTGCCAGCAGATCTACCCTAAAGTAATGGTAACAGAGGTTCTCTAAACACAAAGAAAATGATTTAAAAAAAAAATCTTGAAATATCTAGAAAAAATATACAGAAAGAGCAAAAGTTTGGGTAATTGCAATAGATTTTTTTCTGCTCTTGAGTTTTCTAAATTATGTTTAAGGGCTGAAACAAAAATTATTAAAGATATATAATTTAAATGAAAATCATGAAATTATGTAGAGGTAATATCTAAGACAACTACATTACACATAGAGAAAAATAAAAAGGCATAAAGAGAGATAAAGTTTCCATGATTCACATGAATGCATAAAACGTCGACACCAGGCTGGGCATGGTGGCTCACGCCTGTAATCCCAGCACTTTGCGAGGCCGAGGTAGACAGATCATCTGAGGTCAAGAGTTCAAGACCAGCCTGACCAACATAGTAAAACCCTGTGTCTACTAAAAATACGAAATTAGCTGGGCGTGGTGGCATGTGCCTGTAATCCCAGCTACTCAGGAGGCTAAGGCAGGAGAATTGCTTGAATCCGGGAGATGGAGGCTGCAGTAAGCCGGGATGGCACCACTGCACTCCAGCCTGGACGACAGAGCAAAACTCTGTCTCCAAAAAAAAAAAGGTCGATACCAGAAGGCTTTCATAAGTTATGAATACATAATAAAATATGTATTCATAAGTCAATTATTATAACGGTACACAAAGAGAGATACTAAAAAACCCTATAGAGACATCAACATGAAATTTTTAGAGTGTTCAAGTAATGAACCAGAAGGCAAGAAAAGTAAAACAAGGAAAAATCAGAGTGAACAAACTAAGTGACTTAAGCCTTAATATATCAACAATAGCAATAAATATAAATGGTCTAAATATATCAATGGAAAAAAATTTGCAAAATGGTAAAAGATGACTCAACTATATGTTGTCTATACTTTGAATGCAATATTTAGGTTTAAAGGTAAGAAGATTAAGAAGGTGTACCTTCTCAATATTCAAATAGCAATCAACAAAAGCAAATGGTAGGTATATGAATAAGCTCTAAGAGCCGAGATAACTTCCTGAAACACACATGAAGGAAAATGATCAGAAAAAGAAAGAAGCCAAGGAAAAAGGTACCTGGGTTCGACTGAAGTGCCAGCCTGCTCCACCCAGAGAAGCACACTTTGTGAGAACCAATGGGAAGGAGCCTGAGCTGCTGAAACCTATTCCCTATGAATTCATGGCATAATAGATGTTAACAATAATAAAAGACCTCTGGACTGTAAAAAAAAAAAAAAAAAAAAAAAAAAAATGAATATCTAATAAAATAGAATTTAGATCAAATAAAATTACCAGGGATAGAGAGGAGGATTACATAATGATAAAAGGGTTCATCTATCAGGAAGATATAGCAATTTTCACTGTGGGTACACCCAATGACACAGTTACAATATATGTGAAACAAAAACTGAGGCAAATATAGAAATAAATTTTTTAAATCCACAGTTATAGTAAGAGATTTCAACATCCTTCTTTCAACAATTGGTAGAACAATTAGAAAGACAGTACAGTTATAGAATAAGAGTTCTATCAGCCAATGGAATTTAATCCACATTATAGAACACTCCATCTAACAACGAAAAATACATTTTTGTCAAGTGCTCACTAACATACACCAAGGTATATCTATACATCTGGTAACATACACCAGATCATACCCTGGGCCATAAAACAAGCATTAACCAATTTTAAACAAATTTAAAGCATACAGAGTATGTGCTGTGACTATAGGGAGATCAAACTAAAGATCAATAACCAAAACATAACAGGAACATATCCAAACTAAACACCAGACTTCTAAATAATCTATAGGTTAAGGAAGAAGTCTAAAGGATAACACAAGAGAAATCTTTGTGATATGAAATAATTCCGTACCTTGATTGTGGTGGCAATTTTACAAATCTGCATATGTAATAAAATTACATAGACCTATCTACATACTTTGTACAGATGCTAAACTCCTAGTTTAGATCTTGTACTTTAATTAGGTAAGATAGAAACATAGGAAAAAATTGGATAAATGGTACTGAGATACCTGTGTACTATCTTTGTAATTTCTGTGAATCTATACATATTTCAAAATAAATATTAAGAAAAATAGAATAGTGTCCTCACTTTCATTTTAAGAGTTGTAACATAAAACTAAGGATGACTTTCAAAAGAAGAGACAGAAAATGGAGAGTGGGAAGAAAAGGATAACAAATTATAGATTTGTCTCAGAAATAAACATTCCATTTAGTAGGAATTATAGAAACACAGGGCATGAAAAACAGTTGGGATGGACTCATTGATAAAATAACACCAAAAAATTCCCTGAACTTAAAGGTTCTAAAACTTAAACTCTTACAGATTCCCAGATATATTGACTACTGACCATAATAATTTTTTTTAAAAAAGGAAGCTCTGTTAGACTATTGTAAGCCATCAGAGTGTCAGATTACAAAAAGATAAACAGAGTTATCTGAAAATGACACTGGGGATTCAGATAGCCTGAAGTGATGATGCTTTGTCTTCTTTAATTCTCTGGAGCAATTAAAATGTAGTAAATTATATTATCAGGAGGCATAGATGGAAAATGAAGTCAAAGCTGAATTTCTGTACTGTTTTTCTTTTTTATGTAGTGACTGAAGGTGAGACCTGTTTTGGTATCCACAGAATTGTGTACAATCACCCTTGGTACTCTATGAACATCGAAATAGGCCTCTTGCAGTTCAGTACTATTTCCCGTATCTTTTAGATCAGGTCATATATAATTCAAGAGCAAATATTTTTATGAATAGAGTAACCAAATATTTTTCTTTGCTTTTTTGGTCTGGCCACATCACTGTGTTTTCTACATACATATCAGCATTTATATGAATCACTACATTGCTATCTTGATAATGACTTGAGAATATAACCTAACATGAAAGAGTGAAATTGAGAAGACAAAGTAAAAAGGAAAGGTTTAAAAAATGTAAGTAAATCTACTAGTTCCAATACAGAAATAAAAGCAGAAATTTTAAAAGGTGGGTTGGCACATGCTGGCCAATCCAGAAGAAGTATAAATATTAAAATTTACCCTTAAAAAAAAGCACAGCATTTCCAAGATTATGTGTGGCATATACATATATAAAATACAGGATTTAATTTGTCTTTCTACAAATAAAAAGCTTCTGAAGTTCAAAGAATTAAAATCTGAATATTTACATGAAGAGCTAAATTTATATTCAACATTTATTGCCTAGGGTTCTGGTGCTATCATTATGATACATACAATATATATGCATATAAAATTTGAACATACAGAATTTACACCACGGAAGATTACAATGCCAAAGAGGATTTCAGTATTTATGAAGCCAATAATTTCAGTTTAAAAGCTTGGTAAATATATTTATAGATACAATCAGGTTACAATCTGTATTGCAAACAGCAGTTCCATATGAAATAACCTAATAAACTTTAAATGTGGGAACATAATTTTACTTTCCATTATAATAATAGGTTAAACATCAGATTTAGGGAGGTTTTTAAAAACATATCAAGGAGGATTTTGTTTTTTAAATTGTGCTCAACAAATCGATAAATAATTCTAGAGGCCATTAAGCTTCATTACAATAATACAAATTTTGAAGACTTTTTTACATCACAAGTCAGTAAAATATTGGGCCTAAAAGTCATGCAAATATCAAGAACTAATTTAAGAATGAAGAACTGCCACTAGAAACATCTAATGCTTATTCTAAGATTGCACAATGAGTTTCTATCAGAATTAAAAAGCAAAATTCTTGTTATCAAGAATATTGTTTAAGTAGAAATGCTCACTTCTTTTTTATAGCATCTGTG
Organism: Rhinopithecus bieti; assembly: GCF_001698545.2. Taxonomy (NCBI): domain Eukaryota; kingdom Metazoa; phylum Chordata; class Mammalia; order Primates; family Cercopithecidae; genus Rhinopithecus; species Rhinopithecus bieti. The sequence continues at coordinate 1,645,698 of NW_016808376.1, forward strand.
GTGGCAGAGAAGATGCATATAGTCTTCAGCTTTGTTTTCTTTATCTTTTGGGTACTTGGCAAGATTGTATTTTCCAACTGTCCCTGTGATGAGGTGAGACAGATGACTAAATTCTGAGAAATGAAATGTGGGTAGGTGATGCAGGCCATTGATAAGCTGTTCCCTAGCACTTCCCAAATATCACTCCATGCCAACTGTGTGCCTCTCTCTGCAGACGGGGTGGTTGAACCCACGATAGGAAATAGGTTTGCTGGGTAACTGCAGCTCTGTTTCCTCCCACCTGCCATTCCTCTACCCATATTTCCACTGAAATGAACAAGAAATAAACCTTTCTTTTGTTTTCTTTTTTCTTTTTTTTTTTG
>NW_016808376.1:1646409-1659068 GCF_001698545.2 Rhinopithecus bieti
TTTTTTTTTTTTTTTTTTTTTTTTGGTAGTTGGGCAATTATTTGTTATCCTATTAGCTTCACTTGTAACCATCTCATTTATTTTTTAACCAAAAAAATACTTAAAACATTTTTAATATAACATGCATCACACTGACACCCACTAGGATGTCTATAAGCAAAAAGACAGTAGCAAGTATAGTCAGGCACCATATGTTTCCGCGAACATGAACTGCATATTGTATGGTGGCCCCGTAAGATTATAAGGGAGTTGAACAATTTCTATTGCCTAGCGACGTTGCAGCCATCTTACTGTGGTAGTGCAAAGCATGAGTCACGTGTTTGCGGGGCTGTTGCTGCGAAGAAAACTCCTGTGCTGCCAGTCCTAGAAAAGTCTATCATGTAAAATTATGTATGGTATATGCTTGATAATGATAATAAACGACTATGTTGCTGGCTTCTTTACTATACTTTTTAATCCTTATTTTAGAGTGTACTTTTTCAACTTATATAAAAAAATAAGTTAACTGTAACATAGCCTCAGGCAGTTCCTTCAGGGTATTCCAGAAGAAGTCACTGTTATCATAGGAGAGGACAGCTCCATCCATGTTATTGCCTTTGAAGACCTTGTAGTAGGATAAGTTGTGGATGTGGAAGACGGTGATATTGATGATCCTCTCCTTGTATAGGCCTGAGCTAATGTGTGTGTTTGTGTCTCAGCTTTTAACCAAAAAATTTAAAAAGTAAGAAAAAAAATGACCATAGGAAAAAGCTTATAGAGTGAGAATATAAAGAAAGAAAATGGTTTTGTGCAGTTGTACAATATGTTTGTGTTTTAAACTGTTATTACAAAAGAATAAAAAATTGTGTTAAAAAGTTTGTAAAGTAAAAAATTTACAGTAAGTTAAGATTAACAGATCATCACCAATTTTTTTAAAAAGATTAGCAAATTGAGTGTAGCCTAAGTTTACAGTGTTTATAAAGTCTATGGTAGTATGTATAATATCCTAGGCCTTCCCATTCACTCACCACTAACTCACTGGCTCACCCAGGGCAACTTCCAGTTCTGTAGGCTCCATTCATGGTGAATGCCAGATACAGGATATCTCTTATTTTCTCTGTCATACCTTTAATATACCTTTTCTATGTCTAGACATATTTAGATACACAAACACTTACCATTGTGTTATAATTGCCTGCAGTATCCAGTACAGTCATATGCTGTACAGATTCTTAGTCTAGGAGCAACAGGCTATACCATATAGCTTAAGTGTGTAGTAGACTCCACCATCTAGATTTGTGGAAATGCCCTCTGTGATGTTCACACCATGATGACATTGCCTAATGGTGCATTCCTTAGAACATATCCTCATTGTTAAACAACACGTAACTGTCCTGGTAAAGATGAGGAGAAAGTCGAATCCTCATGCATTGCTCCTGAGAATGGAAACTGGGCCACCACTTTGAAAACCAGCTTGGCAACTCTTCAAAAAGTTCAACACTGAATTACCATATGATGCCATAATCACAGTCCTAGGTATATATCCCAAAGAAGAGAAAACATGCTGGTACAAATACTTATGGATGCATCTTTATAACAGCATTATTCATAATAGCCAACAAGTGGAAACAACTCAGATGTTGGAAAGAAAATATTTATATGTGTGTGCATGCACACATGTGGTTGTCTTATTTCATTTAGCATAGCATCCTCAAATTGCATCCACATTGCAGCATATGCCATGGTTTTCTTCTTTTCTTAATGTGTATTGTATTGATTTTATATCCAGAAGCTTTGCTAAACTCTCTTACAATTATGTTGGTGCAAAAGTAATTGCCATTACTTTTAATAGCAAAAACCACAATTACTTTTAATGGCAGAAACTGCAGTTACTTTTGCACCAACCTGATTATTTTCTAATAATTGATCTTTAGATTCTCTTGGCTTTTCTTCAGAGCTAATTACATCAATCTGCAAATAACCAAAATTATGCTTTTTCTTTTTAATCTGTATGCCTTTTACTTGTCTTGTGAATTGCACTGGTAAGGACCTTCAGTGACTTGTTATGTAGCAGTGATAGTGGATATTCCTGCCTTCTTTCTGATCTTAAAAGGAATACTTTCAATACTTCACCATTAAATATGGTATTTACTGTTCTTTTAAATTCTTTCAATTTATCTTTATCTTTGTGGATGTGTAGTAGCTGTATATATTTATGGCGTACAGGAGATACATTGATACAGGCATACCATGTGTAATAATCACACATGGATAAATGGGGGATTCATCGCCCCAGGAATTTATGTTTTCTTTGTGTTACAAACAACTGAATTATACTAAGTTATCTTTAAATGTACAATAAATTATTGTTAACTAGTAGTCACCCTGTTGTACTATCAAATAGTAGACCTTATTCATTCTGTCTAACTGTATTTTTGTACCTAGTAACCATCCCAGATTCCCCACCAATGCTACAGTTCTCAGCCTCTGGTAACCATTATTCTACTCTCCATCTCCATGAGTTCAATTGCTTTAATTTTTGGCTCACACAAATCAGTGAGAACACACACATTTTGTTTTTCCGTGCCTGGCTTATTTCACTTAACATGGTATCATCCAGTTTCGTTCATGTCATTGCAAGTGATGAGATCTCATTGTTTTTTATGGCTGAATAGTACTCCACAGGGTATCTGTACCACATTTTCTTTATCCATTCATCTGCCGATGAACACTTAGGTTGCTTCCAAATTTTGGCTATTGTGAATAGTGCTGCAATAAACATAGGAGCGCGGATATCTCTTTGATGTACTGATTTGCTTTCTTTTGGGTATGTACCTAGCAGTGGGATTGCTGGATCATAATATGGTAGTTCTATTTTAGGGTTTTGAGGAACCTCCAAACTATCCTGCATAGTGGCTGTATTAATTTACATTCCCACCAACAGTGTAGAAGGGTTTTCTTTTCTCCACATCCTTGCCAGGATTTGTATTGCCTGTCCTTTGAATAAAAGCCATTTTAACTGGGGTGAGAGATCTCACTATAGTTTGGATTTGCATTTCTCTGATGATCAATGATGTTGGACACCTTTTCATATACTGCTTGCCATTGGTATATCGTCTTTTGAGGAATGTGTATTCAGATCTCTTGCCATTTTTTAATCAGACTATTAGATGTTTTCCTCTATATAGTTATTTGAGCTCCTTATATATTCTGGTTATTAATCCCTGTCAGATGGATAGTTTGCAAATAATTTCTCCCATTCTGTGGGTTGTCTCTTCACTTTGTCTATAGTTTCTTTTACTGTATGGAAGCTTTTTTTCTGTACTTTTAAAGAAAGAAATCTTTGATCAGAAATCAGAAATGAATAAGTTCCCTTTATTCTCAGTATTCTCAATTTTATTTTAAAATTATAAAATTATTTTCATTCTTTTCAAATGCTTCTTCTGCATATATTGATGATTATTTACCTTTTCTTCTATGATTTGTGAATGAAATTAACTATGCAACTTTATGTTCCCATATTAAACCAAATTTAAACATGATACTGTTTACTTATATAACAAATGTGAACCTAAAAATTAAAAAATAAGTTAAACATTAACTATACAACTTTATGTTCTAATATGAAACCAAACATATATCCCTGGGATAAACTTAACTTGATCTCTCTCTCTCTCTCTCTCTCTCTCCATATATATACACATATATATATATATGTGTATATATATGTATATTTCTGGATGTGAGGTACCTAGAGTAGTCAAATTCATAAAAACATAAAGTAGAATGATGGTTTTCAGGGCATAGGGAGAGAGGAAAACAGAGAGTTCTCATTTAATGGGTATAGAGTTTCAGATTTAAAAGATAAATTCTGGAGATGTATTGCATAACAGTTTGAATATTCGTTTTTCCCCAACACCTGCTTGTTTACTTATTCAAACTATTATTTAATAGTTACTAGTGATTGACACTGTTAACTAGTGCTGTTTTAAATAAAAACATATATGACACAAAAAATTAAATAATGTAGACTAATATATATATATAATTCCAAACAAATGCCCCTTTACATGATAAAGTAATAACACATTGAGGTAAACTTATTTTTTTTAACTTTTACTTTAGGTTCAGGTTTTTTATATATATAAACTGTGTCATGGTGGTTTGGTGTACAGATTATTAATATTTCATCACCGAGGTTGTAAGTATACTACTTGATGGATATTTTTTTCTGATCCTCTTCCTCCTGCCACCTCACCTTTAAGTAGGCCCCAATGTCTGCTATTCCTCTCTTTGCACCCATGTTCCTCACCGTTTAGCTGCCACTTATAAATGAGAACATGCAGTATTTGCTTTTCTGTTTCTCTGCCAGTTCACTTAGGATAATGGCCTGGAGCTCCATCCATGTTACTGTAAAGGACATAATCTTGTTCTTTTTATGGCTGCATAGGACATACACCGTATTCCGTGGTGTATATGCACCACATGTTCTTTATCCAGGTTACCATTGATGGGCATTTAGGTTGATTGCATGTCTTTGCTATTGCGAATAATACTGCAGTGAACATACGAGTGCATGTGTCTTTATGGTATAATTATGTATATTCCTTTGGGTATATACCCAATAATGGGATTGCTGGGTCAAATGGTGATTCTGTTTTCAGTTATATGAGGAATTCCTACACTGCTTTCTGCAATGGCTGAACTAATTTGTACTCTTACCAGCAGTGTGTAAATGTTCCCTTTTTTCCATAACCTCACCAGCATCTGCTATTTTTTGACTTTTTAATAACAGTCATTTTGACTGTTGTGAGATGGTATCTTCTTGCGGTTTTGATTTGCATTTTTCTAATGATTAGTGCTGTTGAGCTTTCTTTCATGTGTTTTTTGGCCACATGCATGTCTTTTTTTGAAGTGTCTATTCATGTAGTTTTGCCTCAATGTGAATACACTTGGCACTAATAAACTTAACTGAGGCTAAAATGGCAAATTTTATGTTATATGCTTTTTACCACAATTAAAAAATTTTAAATATTAAAAGACTAAATTACATTTCTCTGCCAAATAAAAGAACATATTTTATAATGAAATTGTAGTGATAATTATACAACTAAGTTAATACACTAAAAAGCATTCAATTGTACACTTTAAATGAGTAAATTATATGGTATGAGAATTACACCTCAACAAAACTATTTTTAGAAAGGAGGGATAGTGAGAAGAAACATTGTCAACTAGCTAGGTGATAGCTAGTCACTGGAATACACTGTATTGCAAAGCTCAAGTTATAGTCCCCATCTTAGACTTCAGAGAAATGTGCAAATCTGTTTTTCGGATCATTCTGCTCCCTGTGGCCACTTCAACATTGATTCCGAAGCAAAGAAAAAGTATATGGATTTGCCCTTACACTTTGTCTTCTTCTGACTTTAGTCTTCGCTAACCTCCCCCCACATACTGGCTCTCTGATCCTAGAAATGCAAAAGACAGCACCTCAACTCTCTCCTGCCTAATCGCTGGCAATGGTTTATAGGAGCACATGTTTTAAGACAGCTACTTACTATAAGAAGAATACACACTTTGAAATAAAAAAGACCTGAGTTCTAATCTTTGCTCATCCTTTGATAGATGTATACACTGGCCAATTCCTATAGCCTAAATTAAACTATATGTTTCTTTGTTTATATAAAAGGAGTACAATGAGGCTTATGATTAACAAAAATAATAATTACTAAAATATGCGATCACTCTTTTGGCTTTGAATTATATTCTAATTCCTATATAATGCACCCTGAGCTCAAACTTTTCCACCCAAACAAACCTGAATTATAAAAGAAAGCATCCAACAAGAAACCAACAGTAACAGGTTCACCACCACAATATTCATTAGGTTGTAGCTAATATGGACCCACACCCTATGTCTCCTCCAAACCTCTTATATTGACAGTAAGGCTCGTGTTTATATTTTGAAAATACCCAGAGTTACTTTAATATGCCCCTCTGTACTACATTCAGTGTTGAGAGTCACTTCTAATTCTTCTAAAAGTTTGTATCTTCCAATCCATATCTCACTCATTCATTTGTATCTTTAAGGGAAAGGAAGTTTTGCCATTTAAAACAAATATTAAAAGCAGTCACTAAAGATCAACATTTTTCTCTGTGATAAGTGATTCTTATTTCAAAAAATCATTTGGTGGGATTTTCCTTTGCAAAAGTAAGATACCCTTTATAAACATAGATGCAAAAAGATGGGATAAGATGAATAAATTGATCTATTAAAAGAGTAGCAGGACTTCGAGTTTGCAAAGTCACCAGAGGTGGGGAACCTGAGAAAAAGAAAGAACGGGGTTTCTATGAAGACAATGTGTGTTCATTGACAGTGTGTCCAGAGGATAGGGTTTAAGAGCAAGACATGGTTAGTGAAGAATTTCTTGAGGCAGCAAATATCAAGTTTATATGAAGCATCAGTAAGATTGGAATTTAACTGCAAAAATCCTTTGTTAATTATTTTACTCTTAAACCTCCAATAGAAGTCTAGTATTAATGGCATTTTGGAATACTGAGGGAAGAATGGCTGAGGGAAGAATTTCAAGATTTTGAGTTGGTGACCAGTAGTTAACTAAAAGGATTCTTGAACTACAGTTGAAGTTTATCTTTGAAGCCAGAGAAGTATGGCTTTAAATTGTATGGACTTAGAAGCCAGTATGAACCAAACTGTTGCATAATAAATGGGATTCTAAAATAAGATGATATTCTTCTGAGTAATACATATTGATGGAAACATACACACACAGACTAGTATATTTTCAGAAAACTCAAACTCGTGGCAACATTAGGTATAGAAAATGTGGTATGTTGAGCCACCCTCTCAGTTCTCAAAAAAAATTCACTTTCTTTGATAAAGTATATTGACGGATATTAAGTCCCTCATGCCTGTAATCCCAGCATTTTGGGAGGCCAAGGCAGGCAGATCACTTGAGGTCAGGAGCACGAGACCAGCCAACATGGTGAAACCCCTTTTCTACCAAAAAATACAAAAATTAGCCAGATATGGTGGTGTGTGCCTGTAGTCCCAGCTACTCAGGAGGCCGAGGTGGCAGAATCGCTTGAACCTGGGAGGCAGAGCTAGAGTGAGCCGAGGTCATACCACTGTACTCCAGCCTGGGTGACAGTGCGACACCTTGTCTCAAAAAAAAAAAAACAAACAAAAAAATAAAGTGATAGAAATTAGAGCCTTTCACATGAAATTTATAATAGAGGTTAGATCTTGTGGTAGGTAGATAATGAATACACCTATTAACAATTCCTTTCTTCCCTGTATGCACGTGTCTGCCTTTCTTCTCATTGAGAAGTTGAGTCTGTTTCCCTCTCTTTGAACATTGCCTGGGTGTATGCTTAGCATTTAAGAGCCTTGGCAGCTTTGGCTTTTTGCCATTTAGTGAAGTGGACTGCCATGACGTAAGGACACTTGAGCTAGGCTACTCAAGATGAGACAGAGCATAGAGAGAAAGAGAGCACCTGGAGAAGGACTGGAGCAGCAGGCATGGGAATAAAACTTCCTTGATTCTCCAGCCTAGTACAGTTACCATCTGAACGCTGACGTCACTGATGGAGTGACCCCAGCTGATGCCAAGAGGAGCTGAAGACCCACCCAACAAAGCCCTGCTTGAATCCTAACACAAATATTTATAAGAAATGAGAAATGATTGTTGTGTTGCATTAAGCCACTAAGATTTGGGGTTGTTTGTTACTCAGAATTAGGTAACTGAAAGAAAACTTGGTACCAGATGTAGGGTGCCGCCATAACAAAATCCCAAAATAGGTACTTAATGGCATTGCGGGAGGCAGGTGGAAGCCTGAGGAAAAGTAAAACATTGTTAATGGGGCCTAAAATTCAATAAGAAAATTGATTTGGGGGGTTAGAGAAAGGTTACAGTCCTGTGGTAACAGAAGATAGAAAAATACGGAAAATATACCTAACGAACATACAAATTTGGTTAAAGAGATTTCTAGGAAGAATGTAGAAAGCACCAACTGACTTATTGGAGTTTTTAGCTGTGCCCCACTTCTATTTGAATGTATCTGAGTAAATGATCACAGCTAACACAAGACGGAGGTTAGCTGGGTCAAGCCAAACCTGACCCAAATTCCTAACCCATAGAGTCATGATAAAAAATAAATGATTGTTTAAAGCCACATTGTTTTGGGGTTATTTATTACACAGCAACAGGTAACTGATACAGACCACCAATGAATCCTACCTGGAGGAATGTAATGTTTTCAGGAGGCTGGTTCCCGAGAGTCTTCTTCCAAAGACAGATGGGAGCATACGTGCACAGCTTCCGGATTACAAATGCAACCAAGTACTAATAGGTTGCAAAAAACAACAACAAGCAACATCAACAAGGCCTTTCCTAGGCGGAAATAAACTATGCTTTTGGATTGTTTATACCCACAATTATGGTTGTGAGGTAACTTATTCCGAACAAAGGTCTCCCCTTTCTCTATCTCAAAGACCTGGAAAAAGAACCATTAAGCCCGAATAACATTCTGAAGGCCTTTGGGGCAGTCTGACCTTGCTTCTTTAATTCCTGTGAACATCTTTTAGATTGTCTGTTTTTCTCTGAGAAGAAAATAAAGTGTTGCATAGTAGGCAGTACTACATTTTTCTTTCTCTGGCAAAATATGGGCCCAGGAACTGCTGCCTGCCTGCCTGGGGTATCTAAACGAGTGTCCTAGATAATGATCATCATTTTCTCCATGATTGCTCTCACTAAAAGGGAAAACCAGAAGTTAAATGATTTTTGTAGTCTCCTCTAACTTATAATTTTTCCTGAAAGCTGAAGTAAAAGCACGTCCTGGGTGACACAGTGGTAACCCTTTTCCATCAGATGCTCCAGTGTTTGAAGTGTCTTAGCCGTATGACCTAAAGCAAATACACCTACTCAGGGAAAAAGAATTGACTTAGAATCAGCATTTGTCACCATAAACTCACTTCTGATTGTCGAATTATTTTTAGAAGTTCCTTTTTTAAAGAATACATGGAGAAACTAAGAGGGTGAGTGAAAAAAGTAAGAGGGTGAGTAGCAAAAGAAACCACTCAGAGGAAAAGATCCAAATACTCCTCTTAATTTCTTACTCTTTTTCTGTTTGCGTTTGCATAAATTTAAATACAGTTTGGGCTGGTGGCCTACTTCCTGGTCTAATTGCTGTTGGAATTTTTTTTTTTAATTAAAAATTTGCATGTCCTCAGACTAGTCTATAAAGAGTAGGACAGAGGATGAGAAATAGAGAAAGCTAATGCTGTGTTCTTGTTCCATTTAATTGCCAACCTGGTATATAAAATATACTTTTAAAAATACATGAAAAATACAGTTCTTAATATGGTGTACATTGTAAGTTATTCTTACCTAGAAATTGGAACTACTACTTTAGTATTTAATAAATATATATTTTAGGAAATACGTTTTTGGGAAATACAGTGTCATGGCAAAGATGGAAAATATAGTTTAATTGACATGCCACTCTGACAACTGGATCGTAGCTATAGCCAGGTTATGCTGCAGGCTTATTTTTGCTAGTATGAAAGAGTATCATGATTAATTGCATCTACAATAGACATAAGAGGAGTGATTGTGCTAGGAACTGGCTATTTCTGTCCTGAGATAGTAATATCTAAAGCAGACCTACAGAGGAGAGAAGTCATCAATTGCAAGATGTTAATGGGGTCAGCCTACAGGAAAAATGGGTATTCTAAGAGAGAAATGGTTTATGAATGCTTGTTTTCTGGAGTGTCAGGAAACTAAATTCTTTTAAAAATGCACAATCACTTTTACTAAATGGCAGATATGACACAAAACCTGGCAAGGAATAGATTTGGGAATTTGAAGAGTAACATAAATTCACACATGCCAAACTCAAATTGAGAACATTGCAAAGTGTTGAACCAGCAGGCTCAAGTGATATTTGTATGATCTCTACCCACAAACACAGATATATATAATGACACTATGTTCGATGTCAATATTTTCTATCTAAACTGGGGGCCTTCAAGGAGAATAGCATTTTTGCTTAAGGAATATCTCCTTATATTTAATATATTTATATTCTTTTTAAATCAGATGACAAGGGACAATTTAAGATTGTCAGATAAATTGAAAACAGGATTTATAAGGAAGAAACTTCTATGATAAATGTGATCCAAAGATGAGGGTAAAAAAATAATTGGGGATGAAGAAAAGGCAAAGGAATAGAAGGGAGTTGATACGTTTTGGCTGTGTCCCCACTGAAATCTCATCTTGAATTGTACTCCCATCACCCAGACTTATTATGGGAGGGACCTGGTGGGAGATAATTGAATCACGGGAGTGGTTTCCCCCATACGGTTCTTGTGGTAGTGAATACGTCTCATGAGATCTGATGGTTTTATCTGAGGTTTCTGCTTTTGCATCTTCCTCATTCTCTCTTTGCCTGCTGCCATCCATGTAAGACATGACTTGCTCCTCCTTGCCTTCTGCCATGATTGTGAGGCTGCCCCAGTCATGTGGAACTGTCAGTCCAATGAAACCTTTTCCTTTTGTAAATTGCCCAGTCTCGGGTATGTCTATATTAGCCGCATGAAAATAGACTAATACAGGAGTGCATAAAATCTTCTTGTGCAACGTGGATACTTTGAGAAAGGGTAAGACACACACACACACACACACACACACGAGTTCACTATGTAGCAAATAACTACATAGAGTAGACAGCATTGATTAGTGAACATAGCATAGCTTAGAGGTATTAATAGATACAGATGATTACAATGCATATAAAATAGATCTAAATATAACCAATAGTCTCAGTCTCCTGGATGTTAAGATTTAGAGGAGAAAAAAAACCTTTCAAAATACAGCAATGATAAAACAGTTTGCCTTTTACCAACCTCTAGAAGATGTCTTGGAGCATAAGAGCAAGAAAATGGTGTGTGACATACTCTTCTTGTCCAATCACAGTAAAAGTACAAAAAACGTTAATACATAAAATGGTAAGCAACAATAGAAATTTAGAGAAACAAGGACCAGGGATAATGCATAAAACAGATGATACAAGTGACCTCTCTGTAATTGAATGAGTAAAACATGACATAATCCCAGCACACTGGGAGGCCGAGGAAGGCGGAGCACTTAAGGCCAGGAGTTCAAGACCAGCCTGGCCAATGTGGTGAAACCCCGTCTCTCCTAAAAATACAAACATATAATCTGGGCATGGTGGTGCACAGCTGTAATCGATTGTGCCACTGCACTCCAGCCCAGGCGAAGGAGTGAGACTCCATTTCTAACAAACAAACCAAACAAATAACAAAAAAATGACAACACCATGCCTGAGGATCCCAGGGGATCTTCTGATTGCAGATTTTGAAATGATTTTCAGGGAGTCCTGAGGAGATTGATTCAGAGGCTATAAAACTCTTATATGATGGCTTCAGATCCTCCAAGTTGCACATTTTCTTGTGATTTATTCTTACAGCAAAGTGAAAATGAAGTTGCTCACAGTATGAATATAAAGTTTTTCCTGCCTACAGTTCTCTTAAGAGCAGCCTGTTGGGGGCCTTTGAATCCTTTCAGCTTGTGTGGAGACCTTTTATAATAAATTGTGTTTTCATGTTAAAAGAAACCTTCAAAAGAAGGTGTGAACATAATTGAGACATGATAAGTTTGACAGTAAGTGTCATTATCAGAGTTCACTGACAGCTTTTTGAAGTAAAAAGAAAAAATGTATTCTTCCTACATAGATACAAAACCTCTTACAGTGTTTAAACAATTTCACCAAATATATTAATATTCTACAAATGTCCCTTTATTCTGAAGGTTACCCAAATGAAATGATTTTCATGAGATTTGGGTTTTTAAACCTATTGAACAAAGAGGCAGTACTAGCCGGTATTCAATATAAGGAAAATACAAAAAATTAAAGGATGAGATCAAAGATAAAATAGGAAAAAAAAAAAAACATTCTCGTGTTTGTATTTTGCACATCAGTGATTCATCTTGTATGCTCCCCTCCCACTTCGAACATCATTGCTGCAAGGAATGTGAAAAAGATGGATAACTAAGAATCCAGATAAGTCCAGGGTCAGTCATCCAAAAGTTTGCCTAAATTTAGTGTAAAATCAATATATGTTTTTCAAAGGAATTATTCTTGATTTTAGCCTTCACTGAAAATATAGCATTTCTTAATTGTGAAATTCATCATTATTATATCCAAGATAATATCTCTCATATACTAGAGTTTATAGTTTTTTCTTCTTAGAGCTTTCTAGATTTTGAGTTTTGTTTTGTAAAGAAACTGCTAGTGTAAATATTCAATAAAGCAACAAAGAACATGTAAAAAATTAAGGAGTGATATGTTGGCAAGTAAATCGTGGAATGAAAAATGTGTGGTTTTTTTTAAAGGAAGAGATAAGAATAAACCTGAAAATAACACCAAACTGAAGCAACGGAAAGAAAATCTGCAGTTGGGCAGGTCTTATTACTACTGTGAAATGCCTAGAGGAAAGGAATTAAAATTGACTAGGAGGAGAAAGCTAGAGAAGAGACATGACAAAAATTTGGCTCAGATTTTTTTTTCTACAAACATATTATCTCACAAAAGGTAAAATTGGTGAAAATTGATTTTTTTTCAAATTCATGCTCTCTCTC
>NW_016808376.1:1659999-1671889 GCF_001698545.2 Rhinopithecus bieti
AAAAAAAAAAAAAAAAAAAAAAAAAAGAGAGAGAGAAAAATCAACCTAGAGCTTTGACATCATTTGGTGCAATTTCAGAATATTTAATCTGGCCTGCCAGTGTGTTAATTTTCACATTAGTCATAACAACTATAGAATGAAATCTTCCATTATATTCTATCTTTTCTTAAATGGAGAGATTAAGTGATTTCATAACTGTCCCCCGTGGCCAAATATTAATCAATAGGTCTGGGAAAACCATCCAGAAAGTCAGAATACTTCTCCAACATAATGACTCCATTATCATATTCATGAACATATTATCACTTATATTCATGAACATATTAATTCAACAAATATTTGTTGGTGTCATTGTAGATTTAGCACTTTCCCAGGCATTGTACTTGCACATTGCCCACCTTGCAATAGGCACTGAATAAAAATTGTGTAAATAAATAAGCAAAAAAGACCAATAAGACACACAGTAAAGACATGGAATAGGGTAATTATGATTTTTAAAACTGAGAAAAGTCTAGTAGTAAGGTTGTTAATACACATGGGCAAGCAACTAAAGAAAGATCCAGTTAGAGTATTATGAGGATATGTCTGGTATGGAGAAAAGTGCAAGGAAGTAAGTATAGGAAAACATCATTTGAGTCATGGCCCTGTCACTTACCACTGTGTGACCACGGGCAAGTCACTTAAAAATTCTGAATCTCAATTTTTGATTGATAATGCTGCAGAGAATAAAACCAACTTCCCAGGCTTTTTTGTGAAAGTAAATAAGGATTTCTGTTTCTTATAATGGTGGGTCACTAATTCGGACCAATCCTCCTACCAAGGAAATCTGGAAACTGTTTTCCAAGCTTAGATCTAGGAGAAGATGGCTGACACCCGGAGAAGTGGGTCTGACTACTGGGTATGATTGCTTTCCAATCTGAAAAGATTGGTGAATAGTGGAGCACCTGAGATTTTTGACACATTCCCAGTGTTACGAAAGGAAAAGTTTCAATATAGAGCTGGTCCAAGTGTCAATGCTGACAGATCCCTCATGCTTTGTTAAGACTCTGAGGGTTGAATCACTGAAAACAAAACAAACAAAAAACAAAACAAAACAAAAGCAAAACAAACAAACACACACACACATGTTCTGGAAATAGAGGGGCCCAAGCGAGGGATTGCAACTCAATTTCAAAAACTTCTGAACCTCCAAGTGGAGAAGATGATTCCCGATTGTCAGTGCCCCCTGTGGGTCTTTCAGAAATAAATCAAAATCTACCAATCTCACCCTGAAATTATATCTAAAAAGAATGTTTCAAACAAATAGCTCTGCCAAAATAAGAAAAAACAACCAGGTACATGAGAAAAATGAACAAAATGAACCAGAAGACAGAAATTGCACAAATGGGCCCATGTTGGAGTTATCAGGGACATCATAATGCGTGAAGTAGTGTGACAATTGTGCTCGAGGAGAAAAAAGTCAAGTTGAAAATCTCAGAAAAAGTCGACATGCAAAAAGACATGGGAAATTTTGAGAAGTCCTAAATAGATATTGCTAAACTATAAAATGAAATAAACCAATGTAGGATATCAAAAAAAAGGTTTTAACAGCAGATTAAAACCACAGAACACCGAAGTAATGATCTGGAAATGAAGTCAGAGGAAAATAACCACAATGAAACGAGAGACACAAAGAAAATTAAAGAAGAGGGAATAAGAGACATAAACGCGGCCGGGCACGGTGGCTCAAGCCTGTAATCCCAGCACTTGGGGAGGCTGAGGCGGGTGGATCACCTGAGGTCAGTAGTTTGAGATCAGCCTTTGCTAACATGGAAAAATCCTGACTCTATCAAAAAATACAAAAAATTACCTGGTCATAATGGTGCACATCTGTAGACTCAGCTATTTGAGCAGCTGAAGCAGGAGAATCGCTTGAACCCAGGAGGAAGAGGTTACAGTGAGCTGAGATTGCACCATTGTACTCCAGCCTGGGTGACAGAGTGATATCCTTTCTCAAAAAAAAAAAAAAAAAAAAGAGATGGAGAGAGGCATAAACACATAACAAAAGCCTATAAACGGGGCTTTCCCCAGCAAATATTTTTTGTGAAGACCAATGTGATTAAAACTGTAATAAAAAATTGATTGGTTCTCATGTGGTATTGTGAGTTACTGATACATATTCACAATGATGAGTAAAGAGAGACTCTTACAGCCTTGCTTATTATCCAGGCAGGGTATGTGAAGTTCTTTGTATAGTATTCAGGCATCTCTCCTCATAGTCAGCCCTGAGAACCATTGCTAAAATTTGCTTTGACGAATGTGTGATTCCTGGCTCACCTTGTATCCATCACTAACTCTTTTGCTTATAATGCTCAGCTCTTTGGAAACTGTTTGTATTAAAACAAATAGTGTTTCTTGCCTCTAAAGTTCTCGAAGACCCTTTCTTAAAGGCTGGTGGCATCATTACTCAGGATGCTGCCTCATCTTTTGCACCTCCCAAAAATATTTTTTCCAATGATTTTCTCAAGGTTTTTTATTGTGCTTCGTTGATGATGACCCAGAATGTGAAGGAAAATGTTAGCAATCATTTGATTCATGCTCACGTTTTATGTTTTAATTTACTGTTCAAAATTTTGTAGTATAAAACTAGACCAACATATCTCACCATGTATTTTCTTGAACTCCTTGGATCATAATCAAGAAATTCCTAAATGTAAAAGAACTAATATCCAGAATGTACAAGGAATTCAGACAAATCAATGAGGAAAAAATAATAATCCCATTAAAAGTGGGAAAAAGGGCCAGGGGCGGTGGCTCACACCTGTAATCCCAGCACTTTGGCAGGCAGAGGCAGGCAGATTGCCCTGAGGTCAGGAGTTCAAGACCAGTCTGGCCAACATGGTGAAACCCGTCTCTACTAAAAATACAAAAAAATTAGCCAGGCGTGGTGACATGCACCTGTAATCCCAGCTACTCGGGAGGCTGAGGCAGGAGAATTGCTTGAGCCAGGGAGGTGGAGGTTGCAGTGAGCCAAGATCACACCACTGCACTCCAGTTTGGAAAACAGATCAAGACTCCCTCTCAAAAAATAAATAAATAAATAAAGTGGGCAAATGAAATGAACAGATATTTCTCAAGAGAAGTATAAAAATGGCCAAAACACATATGAAAAAATGTTCAGCATCGTTCATCATCAGGGAAATACAAATTAAAATAACAGGGGGATACTACCTTACCCCAGCCAAAAATGGCCATTATTAAAAGTCAAGAAACAACAGATGTTGTCATGAATGTGGTGAAAAGGGAATGCTAATACATTGCTGATAGGAATGTAAACTAGTACAACTTTTATGGGAAGCATTATGGAGCTTTCTCAAAGAACTAAAAGTAGATCTACCATTTGATCCAGCAATCCTACTCCTGGATAGCTACCAAAAGGTAAATAAGTTACTATATATATAAAGAAGAAACACTTGCGTGTATATGTTTATCACAGCAGAATTCACAATTGCAAAGATATGGAACCAATCTAAGTGCCCATCAACCAAGGATTGGATTTAAAAAACATAGTATGTGTACACCGTGGAATACTACTCAGCCCTAAAAAAGAACAAAATAATATCTTTTGCAGAAACTTGAATGAAACTGGAGGTCATTATCCTTTGTGAAGTAACTCAGGAAAGGAAAACCAAATACCACATGCTCTCACTCACAAGTGGGAACTAAGCTATGTGTACACAGAGACCTATGGAATGGTATAGTGGACACTGAAGACTCAGAAGCAGGGAGGGTAGGAGGGTGCTGAGGGAAGGAAAATCACCTATTGGGTACCATGTACACTATTCAGGTGAGGGGTACAATGAAAGCCCAGATGCATCCACTGTATAATGCATCCAGGTAACCAAAAACCATTTGCACCCCTAAAGTTATTCAAATTAAAATAAGAAAAAAATAAATTTCTAAATGTGATCACTTCTCATGTGGGTCTCACCCCTACCTTACACACACTGTCTTAGTAAGGAAGATGGGTAGGGACATGGGCAAGGCAGGAAGAGCCACCTCATTCACAGAATGGACATGCATTCCTGAAGACCAAGGAAAGCCACTTCATCTACACAAGGAATATGCATTCCTCATGCAGCATGACTTAAACAAAGGCCCAGGAAAGCACAGTATCACCTAAAGCATCAGAGATAAGAGAGGAAAGTGAGCAGCGGGCCTGTTGATGTGGTGGAATGTTGACCTTGAAGCCCTAAGAAACGAAGGCACAGCCATCCCCGGAGGACTGCCTGGCTCATGGGGCAGAGCAGGAGGAGGGGGTGACTTCTGTGAATGTGGTGGGATGGGGTACATAGGATGGGGTACATAGGATAAAGGATGCCTGCAGGCAACCCTCTGCACTCAAAGACTGCAGAGCAGATGGAGCACCCCAGTGAGGATGTGGATGGGTGAGAGCTGACACCCTGATTTACATACACAGGCTATGAGATACATATCTACATACATATGTATCTCCTAGAGATACTCAGGTATATGCCTCAGGAGATACATACAGAAATGTTCATACCAGCATCCATCATAATTTCAGAAAACTAGAAACCATCCCGAGGACCAAACAACAGTAGAACAAGCAAACAGGGAGAGAAGTGGCTCATAACATTGAGTGCAAGGTGTTCCAGAAGACTATGTAGTTTGATTCTATTTGTTAGGCTCTGAAAATGCCAAGACAAAATATTATATTATTTATGGATATAGCCATGGTTAATAAATTGAAGATAAGAACAAAGTAGTGATTTTTACAAAAGTCAGGATAGGCTGGGCACAGTGGCTCATGCTTGTAATCCCAGCACTTTGGGAGGCTGAGGTGGGTGGATCACCTGAGGTCGGAAGTTCAAGACCAGCCTAGCCAACATGGTGAAACCCCATCTCTACTAAAAAATACAGAAATTAGCCAGGCGTGGTGGCATGTGCCTGTAGTCCCAGCTGCTTAGGAGTCTGAGGCATGAAAATCGTTTGAACCTGGGAGGTGGAGGCTGCAGTGAGCCAAGACCATGCCACTGCATTCTAGCCTGGGTGACAGAGTGAGACTGTGTTTCAAAAAAAAAAAAAAAGAAAAGAAAAAAGAAAGAAAGGCTAATGTTTACCTCTGGGAGAAAGGCAGGGGGAAACACCCAGAAAGAAGTAAGATCTTGATAATATCTGAGTCCTTAAGCTGTGTGCTAAGGTCACAGATGCTCAGTTTATTATTACGCTTTCATGACTCCACAAATTCTTTGTCTCTACCAGATATATTAATATCAATATTTTAATATTTAATTAAAATACGAACTAAGGTATTTATAGTGAGACTGACTAGAAAGCCTATGATATGTCTAGAAATGTACTAGACTCTTGAAGAGGATTTTGCAGACTGATAGAATGTGTTGAATCAATATATAAGAGACTAGAATACATGAGATTTAAGGAAACTTTAAGATTCTAAAATGTAACTATAAAGTTAAGTAAAGTATGTTGAATTTCATGAGGAATACAGGCAACACTAAATTTAAACTGTGAGAGATTATGATCAGCTAGAAGGACCCAGGAAGTTTTATTGAAAAATATGGCATTGGAGATTGGCCTTAAAGGCAGGTTCAACTTGCCCATTAGAGAGGGGTTGAGATTATCTTTCAATAGAAAGAGGAAAATTGAGAGTACAATGAAAAGTCAATTGATGTTGTATTTAGAGAATAGATGCAGGCGATAGCACAAGCATTAATTTTGCATTACATTGCAAGTTTCTTGGAGAGGGTAAATTGGGGTTGTGGATCTAGAAAATTAATCTGGCAGAGATGCATGGAGGATTGTGACTTGTAAGTGACCAGAAACATAGAGATTGCATTTTTTCTAGGTAAGAGTAAGGGCTCCAACTGAAGAGGTGGTAATGGAGACTGAATTCTTTAAGATTGTGTGGTTGGAAATAATATTTCTAGGCAGATTTGCGGCTCTGATATTAGCGAGTAGGTGAGTAAAAGCTTTGATTTTCTCATGGGGAGGTTAATAAAACCATTCCAACTATCGTAATTCCCCATGCACAGATTTCACTGACAAGCAAGAAACCAGTCTGAATGAATTTAAGCTCCAATCTGATGTAGCCAGTGTCTTATAAACATATTTATGCCCTATTTTTCTCAATAGGAGGGACTCCTTGGCTTACCTTCCATGGTAATTTTGCAAATGATTTTAGCCCACAATATTTATTTAATCCCAGTAGCCTAATAAAAAAAAAAATCTTTGAGTTTGCCTCGGGGCCATAAGATACGATGTATCTAAATAAGAGCTAAATGAATGAGAATCTTTGCCCTGGACTTCCTGGAATTGTAGGAGATAAGACAGCAATTATTTTCCTTTTCAATGGCAGTTTTTCAAATGAATAGGTGCTGTCTTTTCTGATGGTGTCATTGCCAACGTTGTTGAGGATTTCAATGTTAGAAATAATTATACAGTCCTGACACTATTGGAAGTAATGAAATAGTGAACCAAAAGGGTCTTGGTCTAAAAAATAGACTATTTTGAGATATTTTTCAAAATACCAGGAGATGTATTTGTGTGTGTGTGTGTATATGTGTATATATATATATGTGTGTGTATATGTGTGTATATATATGTATGTGTATATATATATACACACACACACACATCTAGAGAGAAATATATTCTCTTTATCTGTATCTATAGATAGATAGATGGGCAGATAGGTGGATAGATAGATGATAGATAATGTAAGTAGTAATATTATTTTATTGATTTAAGGATATAATATTATTTATATTAAACTCACTATTTTACCTTGTAAAATTAGACCCTGGATGGATGAATTCATTGCTTAAAATCCCATTCAATGTTGAAAAGATATTGGCTTTATTATTCATCAGACAAATTATAATAATTTGTATTATATATTAGCATTCACCACTACAAGTGGTCAAAATAGGAAAACATAAATGTTGGTAAAGATGTAGAACAGCCAGGATAATTTTAATATGTCCCAACAGAAAGCTACCAAAATTCCCAATGATAGTAGAATGAATGAACAAACTTTATTTATTCACGTGATGAAACATTATGTGACATTAAGATTGGCTGGTTTATGACTATGTGCAATAATATGGGTGAATCTATTAGGATAGTGTAAAAGTAATTGCAGTTTTCATCTTTTTTTAAAAAAGTAATTGCGAACACTGCGATTACTTCTGCATCAACCTAGTAACAAACATACTGTTCAAGCAAGACACTAAACAGTATATAATATTTGGCTCCATTTATATAAAGTATAGGAAAATAGAAAGAAGAACAAGCTATATATACAGTTAAACATTAAGATAGTTGTTGCTCTTAGAAGGTTCTAATTACAAGTAGCAAGAAGGGGCTGACTGGGCTGCTAGTAATAGTTTGCTTCTATATCTGGGTGCTGTTATAATAATCTGTGTTCTTAATTATATATATATGTGTGTGTGTGTGTGTGTGTAGATATATAATTTTACAGACATAATTAATATGTAATACTAATTATATATTCTTAATTGTATATACATAAATATGTAAATAAAGTTATTATAAGTCAGTTAAGGGTTTTTTTTTTTTTGAGACAGAGTTTCACTCTTGTTGCCCAGGCTGGAATGCAGTGGCATGATCTTGGTTCACAGCAGCCTCTGCCTCCCTGGTTCAAGCGATTCTCTTGCCTCAGCCCCCCAAGTAGCTGAGATTACGGCGCCCACCACTATTTCCAGCTAGTTTTTGTATTTTTAGTAGAGACGGGGTTTCACCATGTTGGTCAGGCTGGTCTTGAACTCCCAGCCTCAGGTGATCCACCAGCCTCGGCCTCCCAAAGTACTGGGATTACAGGCATAAGCCACCATGCCCAGCCTAAATCAGTTAAGTTTTAATGTCCACTGGGAAGACAATAGCTAGAGTTAGAAAAGATCTTAATGGATAATCATTTCATGAGAAGCAAATTCAATAGCAAGGGGTAAGCCAAATTTCCTGCTAAAAATTAGCATTCTCATTATAACTAGAAATTAATTTCAGGTCTAATTTTATCAGCATTTAATATGTAGTATTAAGACTTTTTTTCACCTTTAAATATATTTGCTGCTTGTTTATGAAGCGTACTTCGGTGCACTTAGGATCACAGCAAATATGGAAAACTATAAAGGAGAAAATAATTCAACCAACCTGGAGAATAATACTAAGAATATTTAGGTCCATAGTCATACCAATCTATGTACCACACTGTTCATTCATTTAAAATATTTACTGGGTACTTGTTTTGTGCCAAGCCATGTGTCAAGGGCTTCAAGTAGAAAAGTGAGCAATAACCAACAAGAATGGCCATCACTCACTCACATTCTCTTGGGGGAGGCAGAAAATAATCACACAATCATTTAAAAAATACCTAAAGATGCCTGTAATCCCAGCACTTTGGGAGGCCAATACGGGTGGATCAGGAGATCAGGAGATAGAGACCATCCTGGCCAACATGCTGAAACCCCGTCTCTACCAAAAATACAAAAATTAGCTGGGCATGGTGGTGTGTGCCTGTAATCCCAGCTGCTCACCAGGCTGAGGCAGGAGAATTGCTTGAACTCGGGAGGCAGAGGCGGCAATGAGCTGAGATCACGCTATTGCACTCCAGTCTGGCGACCGAATGAGACTCCATCTCAAAAAGAAAAAAAAAAAGAGAGACTAAAGGTTTGTGGTGAATCTTATTAAAAAGCGGGATACTGCTTTGATGGATTCCAAAAGAGAGATTTCACTGGAGGATAAATATGCTATGATCTGAAAGAAGAATAGGGGGTAACTATTCCAAAGGGTAGAGAAAAAGAATATCAGGTAGAGGGAACAGAAGGTGCAAAAGCCTGGATGTAGAAGGGAGAAAATCCAGAAGAAAAGGCCAAGGTGTCTGGAGCACAGAGATCTAAAGCTCTGGTTGCCAAACTTTATCATATTACATAATTATTAGGAGGGCCGGCTAAAGCATACACTGCTGGTCCTTACCATGAAGAATTTCTGATTTAGTAGGTTTGCGGTAGGTCTGGAGGATTTGCATTTCTAGGAAATTGCCAGGTGATGTTGATGCTGCTGGTTCAGAAATTATACTTAGGAAATCACTGATTTACAGACAAGTCAGAATGGCAAGAGGCTCTGTGGGAGCCAGACCACTCCTAGCTGTTAGAGCACTATGGTTTGAAAGTATCCTCGAAAGTTCATGTGTTGGAAACTCAATCCTCAATGCAACAATGTTGAGAAATGGGATCTTCAAGAGATGATTAGGTCATGAGGGGTCTGCTCTCATGAATGGATTAATGACGTTATTGTAGGAGTGAGTTCCTCATCTTGGAGGTGGGTTCCATATGAAAGGATGAGTTCCGCACTGCTCTCCTCACCATTTCTTATCCTCTTGACTTCTGCCGTCGAATGACACAGCAAGAAGGCCCTGGGCAGATGCCAGCACCTTGTTATTAGACTTCCCAGCCTCTAGAATAATAGGAAATATATTTCTTTCTGATAAGTTGCCATGTCTCTGGTATTCTGTTGGAGCAGCACAAAACGGACTAAGATAACATGTTAGGACGTTAGACCATCATTCTGAAAACAATGGGAGACACTAAAGCTGGGGTCGACATAATGCAATATGTTTTGAAAACATTATGCTGATATCGGCATGGCACATGAATGAAAGCACTGGAAATCAGGAAGCTATTCTAACACTCTAGGTAAGGGCTAATAGTGGCTTAAACTACAGGAAAGGGGACAATGATAGAGAGAGATGCACATATCAGGTTTCTAGGACATTATTTTGTGATAGTTTGGATGAGGTGGTAAAGAAAAGAGAGAGAGCAAGGACAGCTTTTAGGTTTCTAACTCTCATAACTTGGCGGTAGGCACTGCAATCGGTAATATTGGAAGATCAAAGATCATTGAACATATTAAACTGCAGTTTTGATTTACAATTCCAGAGGTCTGAGTAGAAAAACATTGACTGTGCATGCACATTTAGGAGTCACCTACAATTTGGTTGAATTACCATAGACAAAAGTATAAAGGAAGATGAGAAAAGACTCAAGACTGAGTCAGGAAAATTTCCACGTTTTAACAGCCAAGTAAAGTTGATAAGCCCTATAAGGAGAAGGAAAACGTGGCCAGAGATGTGGGAAGAAAACCAGGTGTGTGTAAGTGTTTCAAAAGTCAAGAGAAAAGAAAAGTCCAGTAAGGTGAAGATTTTTCAAGAAGTTTATCAAATGATGAAGAAAACATGATAGAATAGTAGCAAGAGAGGAAATTAGGAACAAGGGAGTTTTATGGTTTTTTAAAGACTAATTAATCAATATTTCTTTTTATAAGAGAATTAAGCATGTTTGAAGGCTAATAATTCCTTTCGTAATTCCGAATGTAATATATACATTCAGAAGGAAAGTAAAAGGCAATGGATCTCTGAAATATCACATTGTCTCTCTCTGTCATATACACATACACATGCACACATTACTTTTGCTAATATAAAAGGGTACCTTGTTATTTGAAATTTCATTGTTGTACTGGTGAAGTTGCATCCTTTTAATATATTCACTTTTTGGGTTTGTGTGAATTGCTGGCTGATGTCCTCAGCAGATATTTTTCTATTAGCCCTCCCTTTTCTCTTCCTGTTTTGTGAGAGCACATTATATATTAAAACTACTTGTTTACATTACACATGATTTTAAGTTTTAATTCATCCTTTATTATTTTATTGTACAATGAGTCCTAAAATCATATTTAATCAAAACAATTCATCTTCATTTTTATTCTCTGACTTTTGTGCCAAGCTAAAAAACACTTTTACTACACCAAAATTATATAAATATTTACATATATTTTTAAATATTTGTAATATTTTATTTTATTTTTTTCGAGATGGAGTTTCGCTCTTGTTGCCCAGGCTGGAGTGCGCTGGCACGATCTTGGCTCACTGCAACCTCCATCTCCTAGGCTCAAGTGATTCTGCTGCCTCAGCCTCCCAAGTAGCTGGGATTACAAGCGTGCACCACCAAGCATGGCTAATTTTTTGTATTTTTAATGGAGCAGGGTTTCACCATGTTGGCCAGGCTGGTCTTGAACTCCTGGTCTCAAGTGATCTGCCCTCCTCAGCCTCCCAAAGTGCTAGCATAAGCCACTATTCTCTGGAGCTTTCTTGAGGGTGTGAAGTATGAAGCCATATCAAAGTCATATAGGTTGAGACAACAAGGCTTGAGTCAGGCTGTGGGAGAGGTAAAAGGTCAGGCTATGAGGCCAAAAACTGGGTTGGCAGGAGGGCAGGATGCAGTGTAGTGAAGTAGAAAGGACACTTGACTGAGAGTCAGCTCTAGACCTACGTTCCAGTGCAGGTTCTGACTCTAAACAGCCATGTGACCGTAAGACCCCCACTGGGCAAGGTTTCCCCTCCATTAAACAAGTCAGATTGACTGTACATTCTCCAGGTTTCTATTTTCTGGCATCAGTAGATGACAGAAGCCATTCTGGGGAGTAGGAGCCCCCCCTTTTTCCTCATTAAGCATTGGAAATGTCTCAAGAAGTGTGGTGTTATCTCACTTAATCTTCACAACTACCCCATAGAGTAGGTCATACTATTGGCCTCATTTTACAGATGAGGAAACTAAGGCTCAGAAAGTATTTTGAGTAACTTCCCCTCTGGTCATTCATGCATTTATCTAATCACACTTTATCGAGATGAAAATCATGGCATCTGCCCTCAAAGAGCTTGCAGTTGAGCAATCACCTTTGAACCACGCTGCAGGGGGAGATTTTTACCTACCCCTACAGCAGCTGTTTTCAACTCTGGTTGCACAGTAGACTTCCCCAGGAGCTTTTTTTTTTTTTTTTTTTTTTTTTTTTT
>NW_016808376.1:1671989-1678532 GCF_001698545.2 Rhinopithecus bieti
TTTGCTGACTTTGTGATGCTGAATTGACTTTGTCACTTCGGATTTTTCTATGTTCAAGTGGCCACATCCATGCTTTTGGAAGATCCCGTGAAAGAAAAGTTGACTATTAATTCACAGCCTGCATATTCTGACACATTTTTTGTCTTAGCTCAACTAAAGTCTAAAATTACCTCTTAAAAAAAAGCCACCTAAAAAGTTGACCTAAATTTTAGGTACCCATCTGTTTAAAGAAATGAGCTGCATGGAATATTCTATTTTTCTGTTTTCATGATCCATTAGCATTCAAAATGTATACATGGTTATATAAAACTCATATTCGGAGTCTTGGTAGTTTTAGACATTACCTTTGTTTCCTCCTTTTGAATCCCTTTTGGTAGCTAAATAATAACCTAAAACAGGACATATTTTTTAGAATATTTTCTCTATTATGGGTCAAATAAACATGTTTTCGTTTTTTAAACAGAACTAGTCAAATGACATATTTTAGCAGTCCTACTTAGAAAGACATGTTACATTCACAATTTTCTATAGTTCCTTCTTTAAAGGAATGGTATGTAAAATTACACGATAATAATAAATAGATTCTTGTGTAAGATCCAAGAATTAAAAATGTGTGTAGAGTGGGATGTAAAGGCCACTCTGTTTCTGTTTGCCGTGTCTCCTCTTGGTTGCATGTGTAACTGGAAAGTTGTTTATTATTTCTTTGTGTAGATAAACATGTCTGTTTTGTAGTTTTGCTTTTAAAAAATATAAATGAGATCATATGAATACTTTGTTTTTTTCACTCAACAAAGTGTCTTGAAGATTTAATGATAAGAAAAGTATGATCATTTTAAATTCTGATTGTTCTCTAGTGCAATGTCAATTTCATCCACACCAATACTAATAAATATGTCCATTTCTTCATATCCTTGTCAATAATTAATATTATCAATTATTATTACTTAATGTTTATTTAATCAACATAAATGATATTGATTGTTAAAATTTTTAATTACTTATAAGAACAAGCATTATCATATATAATTTACTCATTTCTGTATATTCCATTAATTGCTATTTCTTTACCTAATTTTTCTATGTTTATTAGAACTGTTTGCATATTTCAGGGAGTAATTCCTTTGGTTGATGTGTAGTTTTAAAATATTTTCTCCCATGAGGATAGATCTTTTTAACTTTATTGTTTATTTTTTATGAAGAAATTTTAATTTTAATTTATTCAAATTGGTTTTTTCCTCATGGTTTTAATTTTGTATCTTTTATAAGAAAGTGTCCCCAGCTCCTAATGTATATTTTTTAATGCTTCTATAAATTTATGTTTTTAAATTCAGCTCCTACATGCACCTAAACTTTGTTATTATTACCTTGGAGAATAAGTATAGTAATGGTATGATATGGCTTCTTTGCGAAAATTTTAATGACTGAAGATTTTCTCAAAATGATCTTTTTTCACAGTATGTTTAAAGGATATTAATTCTCAGTGCTTTCAGAAAGGAATAAAAGCAGTCTTGTTTAACAATTTTAAATATTCTGAGGCACTGATATTATATGTACTGTGGTAGAACAAAGACATTGTATTTTATATAAATTTGAAAGAATATTATGAAAATATATTCTCCCTTGCTAGATATCATGCTTCTGACAGCTGAACAGACCTTCACAGAGCCAGACTGGCCATTAGTACTTTGATTTTTCACAATGCCTTTCTTTATTTAATAGGCCTAAAATATTGATTAACATTTACGGATTCAATTCCAAGCGCTTGCCAGAGGTTAGGGAGAGCCTAGAGTGAGCTGTTCGTGCCAGTCAAAGTCTAAGGTGTAATGAAATTCCCCACCGTGCCTGTCAACTTATCCACTCCATAGGTCATTTCCCGCATGGTCTCTGGTGTTGAAATAAGCCATTTCCACTTCAAATATTTCATAGACAATGGAGAAAAATGATATGGCACTAATATTGTGTTCTTTACCCTGCTGTGGAGAATTGAATAGACTCTATTATATAGCAATGCGCTTTTGAAAGGAAGGCCTCATCTGCTCAGAAGGACTCACGGGCAATCCAAGGATGGCTGCAGCATCTCAGGTGGACCGCGGCAGTTCTCTGCTGTTTGTTTGCTCCCTCGTTTCTAAGTTTTAGGCACTGGGGATTCACAATTGACTAACTACAAAAGCCATAAGCATTTACTTCAGTTTGTTGATCCTACATACTTACTGACCCAGTCGTGTGGGGGATTGGGCCCTGCTTCCTTCTTTCTAATCAATTGCTTTTCAATTCCACCTTTGCCACTTTTCAAGATTCCAGGGAGAAGATCTTGAAAACAAATTTGGGACTTTATTCAAGCATTCCTAAATATCACTCTAATTTCACTGATTTTTGGAACTATTTCTTTTCTTTCTCCTCAAAGCAATTGTGTAATTTAGAATTTCACTTTTCAGACATTTTCCTATTCTCTTTCCCCTAAATGATATAAAAATGCATGTGTGATTGAACTGTATGACCACGGCAGAAATCCTGAAACTCACACAGAAAGCAAACTATTTAAGATATAGATCACTCGTTGGAATTTCTATAAATGAGCAAGTAGAATTTCTACCTAAGGAATAATTAATGTCATATAGTTTATAACTGAATAGGGTTATTTACTTAAGAGAGAAAGGTATATTTTAAAAAGCTCATCAAAATAAATGGGATTTGCTTTACTGGAAATAGTCTAGAAGGGCCTTTTCACTTCATTAGGGAGACTCGAATTGACTCAATTATTTTAAAGTGTGTGTGCGTGTGTTCACGGGTGTACCACATCCAATTTTGTAAATAAACTGAAAGATTGAAAAATGCTCTAAAATTAGTCTATCCTTCCCTCATTTCATTCAGAAATTTTTATTGAATGCCAGACAATATGTTGGTACATTCAAATATTTGGGTTTGTCTCAACTTTCATGGATTGGGAGGTGGGAGTAGATTCTTTTTTAATTTTCTTTTATTTCTATAGGTTATTGGGGAAAGAGTGGTGTTTGGTTACATGAGTAAGCTCTTTAGTGGTGATTTGTGAAATTTTGGTGCACCTGTCACCTGAACAGAATACATTGCCCCCAATTTGTGGTCTTTTATCTCGCACCCCCTTTCCAATCTTTCCCCTTGAGTCCCCAAAGTCCAGTGTGTCATTCTTATGCTTTTGCATCCATATAGCTTAGCTCCCACTTATGAGTGAGCAAAACGTGGAACAAACCAAAATGTCCATCAATCAATGAGTGGATAAAGAAACTGCACTGTATATATACGATGGAATACTACTCAGCCATAAAAAGGAATGAATGAATGGTATTCACAGTGACATGGATGAGACTATTATTCTAAGTGGAGTAGGTTCTTAAAGTTAGAGGGGATGTTTGGACTTACTGCTGCTGTGGCTTAACAGAGGCATTTGTGTCTTTCTACCTAAAGGTTTTAAGGTCTCAAAATCTAGTTAGTAACTTCTGAAGATGCAGCAACACAGAAGCAAACTCCAACAAAAAATAAATAAATAAAACTTGCTTGAGAGGCATGAGCTAAATGTTACTAGTCCTTATAAGTAAATGGCCATTAATAAATCCATCTAGCACTGCCCTTATTTTGGATTGGGGCAAAAATGTAGGAAATGTGAAGTTGTGAGTTTCCTGAGAACAGGACCCACTTCCAACTTAGATCAGACATAAGAGGACAGATTGGAAAGCCACAAGGCAAATACTAGATGCCAGCCACTTGAAATGTGTATTGCTTCATTTTGGAGTAAGCAGTTTGGAGATTGCTCAAAGAACTAAAAATAGAACTACCATTTAACCCAGCAATCCCATTACCGGGTAGATGCCCAAAGAAAAATAAGTCATTCTACCAAAAAAAACCATGTACTCATATGTTCATCACAGCACTATTCACCATAGCAAAGACATGGAATCAACCTAGATGTTCATCAACAGTGGACTGGATAAAGAAAAAGTGGTACATACACACCATGGAATACTATGCAGCCATGAAAAAGAACAAAATCATGTCCTTTACAGCAACATGGATGCAGCTGGAGGCCTTTATCCTAACTGACATGGAAACAGAAAACCAAATACTGCATGTTCTCACTTATAAGCAGGAACTAAACATTGGGTACATATGGACATAAAGATGGAAATAATAGACACTGGGGACTCCAAGAGTTGGGAGGAAGGGAAGGGGGCAAAGGTTGAAAAACTACCTGTTGGGTACTGTGCTCACTACCTGGGACATGAGATCATTTGTAACCCAAACTCCAGCATCATGCAATATCCCCTTGTAACAAATCTGCACAAATACCCCCTGAATCTAAAATAAAAAGTTGAAATTAAAAAATGAAAACCCTTTTTCCCTAATGCTCACCACCTAATTTGGCCAACCTATCTAATTCCACTTCCTTCCTTCCAGGATGTTTAGCACGAAATGCCTCTGACTTCGGCATGGGTAGCATTTCATGGGAGTGTTTGCCAGCTTCCTTCCACTCAGACAAAAATCTTTGCCCTGAATAAACATTGATTAAGTGAAGGAGACTGGATGTATTCAATTTTCCTTCACAAGGAAGCAAAACAGCATTCCCTAATATTAAGTCTCCTTAACTGCTGATCTCCAAAAACATAGATTTCTTGCACCAACACACTCCTGCCATCAAAAAGCAGCCATTATGACAAATGAACAAAGAAATAAGCAAAACATATCAACCATTCTCAAGCTCTTTCTCTCTTCTGGTATTTTGCCTCTGTAGTATTTAGACTTATCTATAATATAGTCAATGCACTTTTAGCACTTTTAAGTATGTTGACATTATCGGAACCCAAATCACCCCCGGCTAGCTATGCTACGGGCATGAATTCTAACTGTTTTGCTGTAGGCTAAATTTGTAAGTAGGCTACAATTGAATGATTGGGCATGAGTGTACATATCAAATATAATGAATGCAAATTAGTAATGTCAAATGTATTTAGCCAGAAATAGAATAAGGTGGGCAGAACAGGGTTTTGTTTGTTTGTTTTCTTTGTTTGAGCTTTGTTTTGTTATTAACTAGTTTCAGTAAGCTCCCTGATTTCATGGAGTGGTAGCGGCAGCAGTAATGATGGTGCCAGGGGAAACTAGATTTCATGATGTGTAATCTTCCCTATACACTTAGTCCTACTTATTCCTGTGGCCCAGGGCAATTATCTTTTTCTCTCCATATCTAAGTCTCTTCATGCCCATAATCATCAAAAGACACAAATAGACAAAGGTCCCATTCTGAGAACCAGGAAAGCACAGGGAAAATAAAAATACCACTAGAGATGTTATTAGGAAATAAAGGTCTGTCTTAAACTTTATCAGCACTGCAGCACAGAAAAGTTTATGATTGTGACATCATTGCTCCAGAACTGAGTTATTTATCAGTGAGGAGATAAGGAGAGTTCCTACGTTAAGGGAATTGGTTATATGTGGTTGTGTTGTTGTTATCCAAGTGGAAATGTTAATACATATTAAAGTAATAACAGTTTTTTTTTTTAATCTTTTCTTTTTTTTTTTGAGACAGAGTCTTGCTCTGTTGGCCAGGTTGGAGTGCAATGGCACAATCTCAACTCACTGCAACCTCCGTCTCCCGGGCTCAAGCAATTCTCCTGCCTCAGCCTCCCAAGTAGCTGGGATTACAGGTGCCTGTCACCACACCCAGTTAATTTTAGCAGAGACGGGGTTTCACCATGTTGGTCAGGCTGATCTTGAACTCCTGACCCTCAGGCGAACTGCCCACCTCGGCCTCCCAAAGTGCTGGGATTACAGGCATGAGCCACCAAATTTCCTTTTTCTTTTTTTATTTAAATTTTATTTCACAAATAATAATTGTACATATTTATGGAGTACATAATGTGTTTATACATAGAACCTACAGTGATCAGATCAGGGTAATTAGCACATCCATCATCTCAAACATTTATTCATATTTTTTTTTGTTTGGGAAACATTCAATATCCTCCTCCTAGTTATTTGAAACTATATGTTTTTGTTAGCCAGAGTCATCCTACAGTGTTATAGAACACTGTAACTTGTTCTTCCCATCTAATTATGTAAGCCAGACCTCCATTATAAAAGAGATGGTGGGTGTCCACGGTAAAATAATTGTGAGGAATTCTGGGTTAAAAACACAGTTCACAAAAATAGGTTTCTGTGGACTTCTCAGAGCTTTTCATATATCCTGTCTCCAAGACCAGGTACAGCAGAAGACATTGCCAACATGGATTTGGACCATGGAAACTTTTATCCCCAAGAAAACACCCATTAATGTTTCAAGGTGCGTTTTTAGTTCTACAGAACAAAGTTTCAAAATATGAAAAGGATTCACAAAAGTCACTCTTTGATTTCACTTATATTTTCCATGAAATAATAAGTCAAAAGGTACAGGACCCCAGGTAAAAGCTGGAAACAGTTCATTTTGTTGTGTTTCTTTTATTCTCTTCTTCATCATCTTTGTCTTCATTGTGGCGGGGTGGGGTCTGGCGTAGATTCTTAAGTTATTTTATTTTCTTT
>NW_016808376.1:1678651-1702920 GCF_001698545.2 Rhinopithecus bieti
GCTGGAAGCAGTTCATTTTGTTGTGTTTCTTTTATTCTCTTCTGCATCATCTTTGTCTTCATTGTGGCGGGGTTGGGGTCTGGCGTAGATTCTTAAGTTATTTTATTTTCTTTAGCTAAATGGTTTTTTCAAATTTATGTTTCATTAATTTAAAATATCACTGTAGGGTTGCATTCTTGGAGAAGTTTAAAAGACAATACTTACCCGTTGTTATGACAGGGACCCAAAGAGGTTACAGATGGAAATATCATGTGTATGACTTGTGAATGATCATTGTAAAATGAAATCCTAGCCCAAAAGCAAACAACCAAATTTAACTCTTTTAGTAAACCCAGCAGATCATAATAGGAGGGAACTGGATCTTTTCCTTTGCATTTTTTATATCCCATGGCCCTGCGCACACACACACACACACATACACACACACACACACGCACACACACAGTTCCTACATACTTTGTCTAGACTTTGCCATATGCTGGATGAAGACTTTCATGTCCCGTCTCACTTGACAGATACAGCTGAGTGTTGCTATTTGTTTGTTTGTTTTAAAGTCTACCATATTATTTCTTTTCTCTTTTGGAAGTGAGAAAAAAATGAGACTAAGTACATCAAAGACTATTGCCCTAAACCTCCATAAATATCTGTTCTGCTGAACACTGGAGCTAAAACAAATTGATTTTACTTCCACAAGAGTCTTTCTTTAAAATGTGACTGGTTGGGTGCCCCTGGGACTCTCTTTGCATGTTACAGAAGACTGCTCATGCTCAAGATACAGCAAAATGTTGCCTTTTAGTTAGACAGAAGACAGCTGTGCTGGGCTCAGTTGTGCTGTGCTGAGCTGGACCAGGCTGGGCTGAACCGTTCCTGGGAGAGTGAGAGTGAGAGATACTTCCTTGCATCCTGCTCTTAGGTAGCCATCTGCATGTTTTCTGTTTGTCCATAATGGTTTTGTTTTATCAGGTAATTGGCATTGTGTACAGTGCCACTGCGTACAGATTATAACAGGATCCACAGATATAAAGGAACTGCAAGCTCTTGATGTAAGTCATTAGAGGAACAAGGCCTGCCAGTGATGTGACGGTGTAGGTGCCCCCACCACGCCGGCATCCATCACAGGGACAGGCAGCAGCTGGCTTCTGCAGATCTTCTTCCCGGAGAGCTGGGCAAGGGCTCATCTCCAACCGTCAGAGGTCAAGTAGACATCTGTGCTCACAGTTCAGCGTGGCCCTAAAATATCATCTTCTTTGTTAATTTGAGTATTGCCAGTTGTTCTTGTTTTTGGTACGGTTTCTAATGCAAAAGTGTGATGTAATTTTAGGGTCTATAAGTTACTTATCTCTGACAGTATAGGAAAAATGAAAGTGACCAAATCCAGCAATAGTTTGAACAAAGTCATCAAAGCTCCCAACTCCCTGTTCTGCAAACTGAAGAAATCATCAGTTTTATTAGTGTCTGAGTCACTTTCATCAGACAAAGAGCAGTTTCTAGTTTTGTTTTGTCTAGAGTGAAGTCTGCTTTTCAAAGCAATGAAAAAAAGGATCATTTGTTGTTTATCTTTTTAAAAGTAAGCATACCCAGAATTCTTTTAAAATCTTTTGGGCCAGGCGTGGTGACTCATGCCTGTAATCCCAGCACTTTGAGAGGCCAAGGCGGGCGGATCACCTGAGGTCAGGAGTTTGAGACCAGCCTGACCAACATGGAGAAAACCAATCTCTACTAAAAATACAAAATTAGCCGGGCATGGTGGCACATGCCTGTAATCCCAGCACTCTGAGAGGCCGAGGCGGGTGGATCACCTGAGGTCAGGAGTTCGAGACCAGCCTGACCAACATGGAGAAACCCCCGCCTCTACTAAAAATACAAAATTAGCTGGGCGTGGTGGCGCATGCCTGTAATGCTAGCTACTTGAGAGACTGAGGTAGGAGAATCACTTGAACCCAGGAGGCAGAGGTTGTGGTGAGCTGAGAGCCGAGGTTGCCTCAGCCTCCAAATATATATATATATTAGGTTCAGGGGTACATATGAAGTGTTAACTAAACACATGTCATGGAGGTTTGTTGTACATATTATTTCATCACCCAGGTATGAAGCCCAGTACCCAATAGTTATGTTTTCTGTTCCTCCCCCTCCTGCCCCTAAAGTAGACCCCAGTGTGTGTTGTTTCCTTCTTTGGGTTCCTAAGTTCTTATCACTTAGCTCTCATTTATAATTGAGAACACATTGTATGTATCTGGTTTTCTGTTCCTGTGTTAGTTTGCGAAGGATAATGGCCTCCAGCTCCATCCATATTCCTGTGAAAGACATGATCTCATTCTTTCTTATGGCCGCATAGTATTCCATCATGTATACATACCACGTGTTCTTTTTACAATCTGTGGTTGATGGGCATTTAGGTTGATTCCACGTCTTTGCTATTGTGGATAGTGCTTCAGTGAACATCTGTGTGTATGTGTCTTTATGATAGTAAGCGCATCCAGAACTCTTAATTCTTAGTTTAACAAATATATGAGTGATACATGGAGGATAAGAAAACATTACACATCATCTGTCTAAGTCTAATCAGTGATGCCATGTTTATTTAAACGTCCTGTTGAAATTTAGTCCAATTTCTGGAAAAGTAGTGAGAAGCCAGGGCCTGTAAGATGAATGGATGGGGAAAAGTCTCAAAGCAAGAGGTGGTCAGAGAGCAAGAGTGGCAGTTGGTCTGTTGGGACGAGGGTAGGGTAGGGGGAGATGTACGTACCATAGTCTACCATGGTTCATACATAACTAGTCTCTCTCCTATTTATGAACGTGTATTTCTTTAATTATTTTATCTATTCCTTTTTTTCCCAAGAATAATAATGTTTGAAATTTCTGGAAATTCTTTTACATATAGATTGGATCTCTATGGTTTCTTTCCCATGTTGCTTATATTTTCTCCTTCTCCTTTCCCTTGAGTTCTCGATGAGTTTTAAAAGTCTTTCCTTTACCTTCATAATTATGTCCTCCACCTTTCACTGTTGGTGGTATCTCTTCCAATTTTTAATTTGGCATAAGCATTTTTCTTCTAGAAGATGACTTGAAGGAGTTCAATGGATATGTTTTCTAGACTTTCTTTAGAATGTGTCTCAGAATTAATTTAGGTTTTCTGCTTCATCCCAAATGTTCCTTTCAGAGAGCTGCTCTCCTCCTGTTAGCTGGCTGGCCCCTCGTTTTTGACCTACTTACCCTTTTATAGGCATCATGGTTTTTACTGTCTTCCCACCCACTGGTAAGCACAGCTGGACTCGTTTTCTGTTCAATATACACACTTCACATGCACACACACACACACACACACACATCCTCTCTACTCTTTACTCATTTCTGGCCTTTCTTCTGAGTGTTGCCACCTGGTTCCCAGTAAAATCCCAATAATTTCCCCCACGTTGTCCTCACCCACACCAGGAATCAATCCAACAGGGAGGCTGCAAGTCTATCACATGGAGGGGAAGGAAGCGTGGCCAGGCCTTGCAGCAGCTCAGCCCTGTAGAGAAGAGATGGTCTCCTCTGCCATAGCTCACCATCCCTCATCCTTCCCAGAAAGGACACATTTGAGGAGGGTAGGGATTTTGTCTATGTCACTGCTCTGTATTTTCCTTTGGTCCTTTCTGCCTCTTTTACTACTTTCCCATCTTTATCTAAGAGGCATGTTAAATTTCTGACATGCTGTAGTCATCATCATTCTTAATTCCCAGTTTTCCTCTGGGACTATCAGTTGCAGGGAGGATTGGGGGCTGAGGAAGTGTTGGCTAAGTGCTGCCCAGAAGAACCTTCTCCCTTGGAATCAGAGAGTACCCCATGCCTATTTTCCCCTCCTTCTTTTTTAATTGCTCTGTTGTGGACTGAATGTTTTTGTATCCCCAGAAGGCATATGTTGAAGCCCTAACCCCCAAGGTGATGGTGTTTGGAGATGGGGCCTTTGGAAGGTAATAAGATTCAGATGAGGTTATGAGGGTGAGGCCTCCATGATGAGAATAAGAAGAGACATGAGGGAGAGCTCCCTCTGTGCTATGTGAAAACATATCAGGAAGGCTGCTGTCTGTAAGTCAGGAGGAGAGCCCTCTTCTAATTCAATGATGTGGGTACCCAGAATTTTGAACTTCCAGTCTCCAGAGCTGTATGAAGTTAAATTTCTGTTGCTTATATCACCCAGTTAATTAATTAATGAATTAATTTTTTTGAGAGAGAGTTTCCCTCTTGTTGCCCAGGCTGGAGTGCAATAGCACGATCTCTGCTTACCGTAATCTCCGCCTCCCAGGTTCAAGCGATTCTCCTGCCTCAGCCTCCCAAGTAGCTGGAATTACAGGAGCCCACCATCACACCTGGCTAATATTTGTATTTTTAGTAGAGACGGGATTCTACCATGTTGGCCAGGCTGATCTCAAACTCCTGACCTTGTGATCCACCTGGCTCGGCCTCCCAAAATGTTAGAATTACAGGCATGAGCCACCGCACCCAGCCCCAGTTTATTTTTTGTTATGGCTGTGTGAGCAGTCTAAGACACACATCTTCTGCATCTCTTTTTTAGCCTCTTAACACTATTTGCTAAGGCTGAAGTATGCCTTTGGCTCCACTCTAGGCAATGAACAAAGCAGGAAAACAAAACAAAAATCCTTGCCCTCATGGAGAGCAAATTATAGGAGGGTGCTATATGACATTAGATGGTTGCATCCACTATAGACAAAATAGAGAGATGGAAATTCAGGGGAGGGGTTATCATTTTAGTGCAGGCAAAAAGAGAGGTTTACTGACAGTGACTTTTGTACAGCAAAGTGAAACAAGCGAAGGAATAAGGGGAAAGTCATGTGAATACCTGGGAACATGCTTTCTGGGAAGGAGGAACAGCAAATTCAAAGGCCTTGAGAGAGAAACATGCTTGGTATGTTCATGGAACAGCAGGGAGTCCATGGATGTGGAGTAGGGCGAGAGCAAGTAGTAAGAAAATATGGGTTCAGAGAGGAAATTACCACTAACCTAATTTCCCCAAAGTATAGTAAACAGTGGTGTCTCTCTGCTCAAACCTTCAATATATTGCAATTGGTTGAAGAATACATTTCAAATTCATTAACATGATGTTTAAAGTCTTGCTCAAACTGGACTTTGCAATGTTTAGTGTCACTTCTTCACCCTGCTTAATTCTCCACTCTGGTTACATTCACCATCTTCCCAGACAAATCCTAACTCTTCGTGACTTTCTCATAGCTCTCTTTACCTACCAAAGCTGGTTTCATCCTAAAGGTTCAGCTCAAATGCAACCCTCTGCTCGATGCCTTTCTTCAATGGCCCTGGGTAAATTTAATCACTACCACCTCTACTCTTCCATAGCATTTTGATTTTATCGAAATTGTAACATGTATTTAATTATTACCTAACCTTTAAACAAACAGTTACATGGCTGTTTCTCTTGCTCAATCTTAAGATTCCTGTAGGCAATGCCCATTATGCCTCTAATATGTTCATTTTTTGGACAAGTGAAAAAGAACTGGCTGAGTGCAGTGGCTCATGCCTGTAATCCCAGCACTGTGGGAGGCTCAAGCAGGAGAATTACTTGAGGCTAGGAATTTGAGATCAACCTGGCAACAAAGTGAGACTGTCTCTGCAAAAAATGAAAAAAAAGAAAAAGTACCTGGGCATGGTGGCACACACCTGTAGTCCCAGCTACTTTGGAGGCTCAGGTGGGAGGATCACTGGAGCCTAGGAGTCTGAGGCTTCAGTGAGCTATGATTGCCCCAGTTCACTCCAGCCTGGGTAACAGAGTGAGACCCTGTCTCTAAAACAAACACACAAACAAACACACAAAAACACATAAAGCAAAACAAAAGCTAATTCAGAACCAATTACTCTTGTAATCTCCCAAAAAGAAAATAGACAGCATTTGTTGCAGATTACTTAAATATTTATTTCCATAAGCAAAAGTGTCTATAACCAGATGATATTTCAAGGTTCTTTCTATTATGCCAATGCTGCATTCCCACAGACAGTTTCAGATATGTGAAATTCAACAGACTTGTTGGCTTTGGTATTCAAGGTGATTCACACAAAATTGCATGCTGGGACTCCCTAAGGTTCCACTGTCAACAAGAAAGAAGTGTATTCATAGCCCCTTGTCTCTTAGAAGCTCAAATTTAAAAATCCATAGCACACCAAACTATTTGAAATCCTCATGTGTTTTTTTTTTTATTTTTTTTTATTTTATTAGAGAGGTAGCATTAGGAATTAGCATCTGAATCACTGTGACTATGGATAACCTCAGAGGAATATTGCTCACAGCTGCCAGGTAACTAAGGATGCCAGGAGTTTAGATGGGCTAAAAATAATTGACATCTCCTATGGAAGCAAAGATACTGGAGGAAACACCTATCAGTGTTCTGGAAGCAGCAACATTTCTGAAGAATTTCTGTTGCTCCCTCTTTTTTTTTGTTTTTTTTGAAGATTCAGGGGCTTGCTGTGTCATCCAGGCTGTAGTGCAATGGTGCAATCACGGTTCACTGCAGTCTCAAACTCGTGGGCTCAAGCAATCCTCCCACCTCAACCTCCCGTGTAGCTGGGACCACAGATGTGACCATCACACCTGGTTCCCCCATTCTAACTACTCTGTATCAGGCATTGGCCTTGACAGCAAGATACTTGCATACTATCTCACGCCTCTTAAAATGATAAAAGTTCCATTTTGGGGGGATTTGGCCATGAGAATAGCAAAAACTAAAGTAATAAAACCAAAAGAAAATTCTTGGTTTCTAGCTTTTCCCTTCAAAATCCACATCTTCCCAAAAGCCAAGACATGAAAATCCTCCTCAGGAGTCTGGAGAAGCCACGTGGGAAGTTGTCCATATCTACAAAATAGTTTCTAGGTAGTTAGAGGGCATGAGACTTTTTCCCACACAATGTGAATTTGTATTTTATGGTGATCCATTCTTCACTATAGCATAAGTGCAGATTCAACCTTATTTATAAATACAACCAAAGAACGAGCTCTGCCTTGGAAAAATGAAAATAGTTTTACCGTTACATTTGTCAAGAAGAGTCCAATACAAAAGGAAAATGAAGCTACAAAACAGAGCATTCTTGCATCACCGAATTTCCTTACAACACGTATGCACACACAATCTCACACACACACAGAATGCTGAGCGATGTCACAAAAATACTTTTGAAATTCAAAGCTAGTAGAAAGAAATGTGTTGTCTCAGATTTATTTAGAAAGGTATTAGCTTTCTTTCTTAGCAAAATTGAACAAACAAGCTATTGACAAATTTTTTTTTTTTTTGAGACGGAGTCTCGCTCTGTTGCCCAGGCTGGAGTACAATGGCGCGATCTCGGCTCACTGCAAGCTCCGCCTCCCGGGTTCACGCCATTCTGCCTCAGCCTCCCGAGTAACTGGGACTACAGGCGCCTGCCACCACGCCTGGCTAACTTTTCGTGTTTTAGTAGAGACGGGGTTTCACCGTGTTAGCCAGGATGGTCTCGATCTTCTGACCTTGTGATCCGCCCGCCTTGGCCTCCCAAAGTGCTGGGATTACAGGCGTGAGCCACCACGCCGGCTGACAAAAATTTTTTTAAAAGACAAAACTTATTTCAAAATACTCAAAAATTTCAAATGTTTTGGTCTCTACTAAATATCTAAGAATAATGCCAGTCATATAAAAATGAATAAAGTACCATCAAATATTGATAATCTAAAGAAGATTATGGTAAACTCGAGTTTGATTATTACTTTAGGGCTTAATGTGGGGAAGTCATTTTTTTTTAAAGGTTCGCATGTTTTTGGGTAGCCGATATAAATCAGGTTGAGCTTTGCAGAGGTAAAGCTCATCAAAAGCACTGAAAGTAGCCAGCTATAAGGTAGGATGGAGGATACATCATGAGAGAAATTTTGGATTGAAAATCTGACAACCTGAGATACAGCGTTATCATACTCTTTCACCTTTCTGGGACTCATTTTTCTCTAAAAGGAGGTATTTGAACCTGGTGTTTTCCACAATCTCTGCTCTAGAAATGTTCTCTTCATATAATGAAGAAGGTGGTGTGGAAAACAATTACAACATGAGTAATAATCATCTAAGACAGGAGTTGTTAGAAATGCTTGTTCCAGCTGGGTAGGGTGGTTCATGCCTATAATCCCAGCATTTTGAGAGGCCAAGGTGGAAGGATTGCTTAAACTCAGGAGTTTGAGACCAAAGTTGACAACATAGTGAGATACCATCTCTACAGTTTTTTAAAAAACTTAGCCAGGCATGATGGCATGCACCTATAATCCCAGCTACTCAAGAGGCTGAGGCAAGAGGATTGCTTGAGCCCAGGTGGTTGAGGCTACAGTGAGTAATGATTGCACCATTGCACTCCAGCCTGGGTGACAGAGTGAGACCCTGTCTCAAAAAAATAAAGAAAGAGAAAGAGAGAGAAAGAAAGAAGGAAGGAAGGAAGGAAGGAAGGAAGGAAGGAAGGAAGGAAGGAAGAAGAAGGAAGGAAGGAAAGAAGAAAGGAAGGAAAGAGAGAAGGAAAGAAGGAAGGAAAGAAGGAAGAAAAGAAATAAATAAATGCTTGGTCCCTGGCCTCATTCCAGAGATACAGACTCAGAGTCTCTGCGTAAGGCCCAGCAATCTGAGTTTAACAAGCTCTCCTGGTGGGTCCAGTGCACGGCAAATTGAGAACTGCTGATAGGCGGAACCTCCTTCAGTCTTCAGCACTCACACTGCTCATACCACAATGGTGTGAATTAAATGAGATTTGTGTTTTTTCTAGGGCAAGAAAGGAAGAGCAGGCATAGGTGGGAGGGAGATGAGCCACTCAGGAGCCTCTGGGGCACGAAAGTTCTGGATGACAGGGCTGGGCTGAATAAAGGTTAGAGATCATTTAGCAAGAGGCGTGTTGATTACTTCATGGCTTACAGTGTTCCCTGGTATTGAAAAAATAAATTGTTTTAATGTAGCCCTAGAAGACTAGCTTTCAAAGTGCAGTCTGAGCACCTCTTGTAATCTTCTAGACTGGTCCCTGGGTAGACGTCCTAACACTCTTATATCTAGGTATTAAGAGTTTGTTCATGTAGTTTTATGAACAGCAGATCAGTCTCCCTGGGTTCCCAACTGAACCTAACCTGGGAAAAGGAGGACTTGGCTGCAAAGAGATGGTTAGGTATTCCTGCTATTACATGCATCAGATCACTTTATGATTTTAAAGTGTTGTTTCTTATGATATTAGAAGGCTATTTTTCAGTGACTATTGATCTGATTGAGGAGTATTGGTTCCACTTAGTGGGCTTCCCACTCTGTGATCAAGGCCAGAGGTAATATACACATACTATGCCTGCTGTGAGTCAACACGGCCCATGCCAAACCATGGTAACACTCCAACAGCACTGCTGCGGCCACAGTGGCCATCGCATCTGCTGACATCCTGTTCCCCCGCTGGGGCTTTTAGCAGGTCTCACAGGATCTTCTCGTGCCCATCCTGTTCCCATGGATCAGCAGCATCTTGTTAGCTCATCCACACGTTCCACCAAACGCCTCTGAACTTCAACCCGCAGCTCACTGAATGGGTCACACTTCTTTCCTTGGCGTCTGATTATTTTGTGAGTGGCACAGATTGAGTTCTGCAAATGGAATGAAGCCTCCTACAGGAGTGTTTTTTAAACCTATGCCATTTAAATTTACTTTGGGAAGAGCTGTCTGCACCTACAATATGTTCTTTCATATTTCTTGTCATAGTCAGTTACTCTGGGCAAAACATGTTAATGTGTAGTTGTCCTGGGATTAGGAAAATAAAACATAATATGGTCCTCCCTTGGCTCTAGGAGCCAAACTTGATGAGTATACCTGTGTATATATGTGTATGTGTTTCCTTTTGTCTTTGGAGAACCAGCAAATGTTAAGGCAATTCAAGATAAAGATGTATTTTTGAGGAAGCCAAAGAGAGGAAAACTGTAATATCTTTTTTGAGCTACGTTTACCCCAAGGCGTTTATCATAAAATGCATTTTGTTTCTGATTACATCACTCTGGCAGCTGGGATGAGGAAGAAACCACGTTGGGAAATTGTCAAAAACTATCACGAGTTCCTTTGGCTTCTATCAATTTTATCTTTTTTTCTTCTTCTGACCAGAAAACTCTTGGTTCAATTCCATTTGAATGTCAACAATAAAAAAAAAAAAAATAGCAAAGCCTTCATGAGCAAATGTTCAAACTTCAGGGGAAAATAATCAAAGGGCCAGTTATTCCTATGTACTTGCCTGAAGATACATAATACTGTTTGATGTGCACATACAATTTAATATAACCTTCTACAAAGCTAAAATGATCAGAACAAGAAAATTCACCACTTGAAATATTTGGGAAGAAAGTTTTATATTATCCTTCTCACTTGAAACTTTTCGTAACCACGATATTCCTGGAAAATGTAGAAGTAACACTGCTCCCATTTTGGTAGAAATAGACATTTGGAAATGTCTTCCTAGTGTCTTTCAT
Source organism: Rhinopithecus bieti (assembly GCF_001698545.2). Taxonomy (NCBI): domain Eukaryota; kingdom Metazoa; phylum Chordata; class Mammalia; order Primates; family Cercopithecidae; genus Rhinopithecus; species Rhinopithecus bieti. The sequence goes on from NW_016808376.1 coordinate 1,689,138, forward strand.
GTTGTAATAGGAAATAAAAGGAGACAATCAGAGCTGTTTGTTTCGCTAAAACAGCCTCCTAAATGTAATTTAAAGAAAATAAATATGACAGGTCTAGGTCATAAATCATTTCTAATGATCACTCTTATTTTCACAATGAGGGAACAGAGACACAGGTGGGCAACAAGTCATAGATGACCTTGTAAGCCAGTTGCACCAAACGATATGGAATCCCAAAGGCGTCTTCTTCCTGTGCTTCAGCTACTGGCTTGTACGAGCTTTTTATTTTCGTTGTGTTTCAGCTGTACATTTTTAGAGCACGTAATAGCATGCAACCCAGCAGGGTTTGAATGTGATTAGACCCGAGTGAAGCACCATTAAAAACCAGAGACACATTCGAATGACGTGACATTTTGAATGAGTGCCGAATGTAAACCCCAGTGTGTTTGGCTTTGTGTGTGTACTTGCTTCCTTGATTCTTAAACCGATTTCTTTTCAGAAGAAAACGTGCCTTTCTGAAACAGCTAATAGGATGCTTCGTAGGTCACATGCTATTTTCAGGACCAGAGAAGAGCAGTGTGTGTTATGGATGAAGTGAAAAATATCATTTCTGAGTCTCCCAGCCTCTGTAAGCTCAGGTCAAGCCATTACCTTTGATTTTACTTTTCAGTTGTTATTAAATTTTCTCTCTTTTTTTTCTGTGTTGACTGCCTTGCAGGTTTCTCCACCAATCAACCTTGATTGGGTCACCCACAATCTCTCTTTGAACTTTAAACGTGAAATAGGCTAATCAACCCAAGCCTATTATCGCCTGTTGGGCTAGGACATGGTTCTGTGATTTCAACTCACATCAATCATTTTAATGCAATAGGTGTGTATGTGATACACAAAGCCCCATGCCAGCCATGTTCAGAGTATGTCTTGGTCAAAAGCCCATATATTATATGTTCTCATAACGTAAATATATGTATAAGTATGTTTTTGCACACATTTACTCTCTAGTTTAACATAATTAGTTGAGCTGAAATGTTTAATGGTTGCACTATTATGGAAACTATTGACTAGACTATCTACAGTGTTAATTCTGACCATATAATATATGTAAAGCTTTCCCATATTACGGCCTGGCTTTGTATAATTTATTTTCTTACTGCCCAAACGTGGCTTTCACATTTACATGAAAGGCTTTAGGTAAGGAATGAGAGTGATTGAGTTAATTGTTATATTTACTATGGAGTTGTTACTTAAAACACATGGTGGTAGAGTCGAGCAAAACAGAATGTCCATATGTGAATAACAGCACTACGATCACGGCACGTTAAGATTAGAATTAGGGGAAGGCAGCTAGCATTTGTTGATGACCCTTTATATTCCATGTGTTTGTAGATGGCCTCTTTTCTGTGCTCTTCTGTCCAATACTCATCTTAGAGACACTGATACTGGAATAAAGTGCATTAATTAATGCTTTTTACCCATGAGTAGGCGTAAAACTCCAGGACTCCAGATACCAGCCTAAGTGCCCAGTTCACTGCTGTATTCCGCTTCATGTTATCTCTTTTGAAGAAAAGCCTAGTTGGGTTTCATATTTCAAAGCTTTCTCGTGTGAAATCTCTCATCCACTTCATCTCTAATTGAAAATACCTCGCTCTGGAAATCATGAGCTTTTGTTGTTTGTTTGACTCAAAATAAATCAAAGTGACTTAATTTTGGCCACTCACATGAAGACTGAAAACCTTCATAAACACCATGGAAATTACAGAAGGTAAAGGAAAATCTTTTACTTTTATGGGGCTGGCAGTCATGTTTTTGCATGTGCTTGGCACATAGAATTCTTCTTGGTAAGTGTAAAATGCTGCATATGTACAGATAACTTGTCAGCTAAAAATGCTTGAGGCTCCAGTCTGCATTTCAACAGGATGTGTGTGAGCAGATGTTTATTTCAACACTTCATCAGTCGAGCCATCGCTGTATATTTGCCTAAAGAGTAAAAAGATAACAGCTGAAATGGATGAAGGCGTGAACAATGAAAGACACAATGGTACCCCGATTGCTTAAGAAAATATAGGCAACAAAGTTTGTGAGAATGGGTAAAACAATGATGAATGGTGCCATCTTTCCATATAGGTGTTAACTCTGTGTTCCTCTTTGAAGAGCTGATTCTTTCCAAGACTTCTCTGAAAAGGTGGCATTGATCGTCATCCTAACAGGGACTAGCAGTAAAGAGGACCTAATTTTAGGATTTCAGGAATACCAGGGTACAAAAACATCCTGGAAAGGAGAGAGAGAACTGACTTGCCAGAGCACAAGAACAATCAGCATTTACTGAGCGCCTCTATCTTACCGGTTATATGATAAGTAGTGTCATATGTGGCATCTCATTTAATATCTAAAACTTTTGGGTTTTTTTTTCCATTTTTTATGCAAATAATTGAAATTCAGAAAGTTTGAATAACTTATGCAAGTTCGGAAAGCTAATGAGTGTCATACTCAGGACTGAGCTCCAGCTGTGTGTGATTCCTCATTCAGCTGCATCGTGCCACCGTCACAAAACATTTTAGAGATGGTCCTATATAAGAACAAGAGGCAGGAAACTATCTTCTTAGAGCAACAAGCTAGATGGGAAGTACAGATGCAAGGAAAAAGAGATAGCTACTGTTACAGTCCAGTGATATTATAAATATTTAACACTGCACAGGCTGATGTATCAGAACGGATGCTAACGTCAAACTACTGTAGAGAGGTACCAGAGACTGCCGGCTAGCTACAGCCCCCCAGTCATACATCAGCCCTGTTTATAGTGCCTTTTGAGTGAGTTCCCTCTCTTAACAGAGAGTACACCCAAGAGGCTCAGAATCATGTGCAGTTCTCCCTTTCCAGAGGCTCTGATGATAAAATACCAGATGGCTTACATAACCAGATGTTTTCCTCATTGTCCTATTTTTCTGTTTACTGCTACTCGGTATACTTCTTGGATTTGTATTTCTTTATTTATCTCCATAAATACTGGCATTTTCTGTATTTCCAGCCTCAGCCGTCTTCAGTATTTTACCCAGCCATTCCCTTTAGAGGGCGCTATTCTTTCCTAAGGACAGGTGACCCTCAACTCTTCCAAGTCTTTGAAATAGGGTCTCACTCTGCTGCCCAGGTTAGAGTGCAGAGACACGATCTCGGCTCACTGCCACTGCTGCCTTCTGGCTTCAAGTGATTCCCCTGCCTCAGCCTCTCCAGTAGCTGGGATTACAGACATGGGCCACCACACCCGGCTAATTTTTGTATTTTTAGTAGAGATGAGGTTTTGCATGTTGGCCAGGCTGGTCTCGAACTCCTGGCCTCAAGTGATCCTCTCTTCTTGGCATCCCAAAGTGCTGGGATTACAAGCATGAGCCTCCAGGCCCAGACACTTTCAAGTCTTTATTTATTAAATTGACAGCACCCAGAACATATGCCATTGCCCCCGCTGCAAACCTGCTTCTCCTTCTGTGTCACCTGCTGCTCAGATCCACTTCTCCCACCTCCCTGTCATCAGCAAGTTCTCTTTGGTCACGTTTCTCAAAGTATATACTGAAAGCTCTCTATCATTACTGTCAGAGCTTTGGACAATCTCTTGCTACACTAACATGGGTAATTTCAGTAGCCTCCAAACAGATCTTGTTGTCTCTGCTCTTGCTCACCTTAATCCATCTTCCACAAAGCTACAGGAGCGCCTTCCCCAAAGCACAGAAACTGCTCATCGGATACCCTTCCCACTTGCTAACATGCACCGTAATGGCCTAGAGGGGAGTTTGTTTCAGTCAGCTTTTTCCAATTCACTTGGAGAAACATTCACTTTAATATAAAAAGCTGTGCATAATACTCCACTAGGCAAGGAAAGCAGTCTCTTTTAAAAGCATCTGTCAGATAAAATTCACCTTAGCAATGGCATAAAGGAAACATCTTGCCTATAGAAGAAATTTATGAGGCAAGAAAATAAGAAGATGAAAGGAGGAGCCTATTGCAGAAGTAAATTAGATATCTAGGTAAAAGAAAAATATCAGGGCAGCACCTCCTAAATTAAACTTAATTGAAAGAGATTAAGCTGAATTAAAATTGATTAGGCCAAGCGTGACATCATTATGAATTTTAATGATAATTAATAATATTCATTGAACACCTAGTTGATATAGGGTAAGACACAGTCCCGTCCCCTGAGTTTATAATCCAAATTAGGGAGGGAGAATGAGTTGGCTGAAAAAGTAAAAGCGAAATAGACTTCAAGGAAATGAGTTCTAAGAGTGCTGACTCCACTCGGAGAGTAGTTTAGTGTTGTAATGGGAGTAAGTAACCTCAGAGAATGTTAGATTCTTTGTAATTACTTAAGGGAGGAATAAGGTACTGGAAGTTTAGCCTTTACTGTAGTTACTGGTGAGGTGAAAAAGTGTCAGTCTGGGTGAAAAAGGAAACAAAAATAAGTTAATACGGTATAAGACATGGTAAACAAGGAAGAAAACTGCATCATTACTCCATTTAATGGAAAATAAGTGTTCAAAAAACATATGTAGTTTCTTGTAGATCTTTGTAGTACCTTAATTTTCTAATCATTAATTCTATCATATAATTACACCTTGATTTTTTATTGTATTTTACTGCTGAAAAAGTCAATAGCGTATTGATTTTAGGTTTTAAAATTAAGTTGATTAATTTATTCTTTCAGTAGTTGTTATTTGGAGGCATGATTTAAAAGCAAGTTGAATTATTTTCTTGTACCTCTTGTAAACACCTTAAAAGTCTAATTCCAAACAATAGTTTTAAGAATATCTTGAGCAATGACAGCAACTTCAGAATGAATGAGTAGCTTTTTAGAGTGTTACATTGAAAAAACTGTGCTTTATTATACAGCCACATTTTCAAAGATAAACACAGACTTCCCAGGGATAGTTTTTCCATTGCTTATATCTGCCTCCTTCTCTTCAAAGATATACATTACAACTAGCAAGGGTGAGCTCCTGTGTAGCTTGGTCTCCTTCCTCTCTCAGACATTTCGTAGAGAAGATGGACATTTCCTTCCGCCATCTCTGCTAACTGATGATGTTTGAGCTCTTCGTTGGGGAAGACGTCAGCTGTTGATTCACTGCAGTTGCCAATCATTGAATCAGGTAGAGTATGTTCCCCTCTTATAAAGGGAAGTTTTCAGTAAATCAGATATGATGATGGGCATGACTTTGGAAGTACAAAGTGACCAACGTCATGGTTCCACAGCAGGTACACTTTCCTCTCTTCCCAAGAATAAAAGTGTGCTGCCACACTCTCAGGAAATTCCCTGAAGGACTCAGAAAAATGGACAGATTTAATCTGGTATAAAAAAGCATGCATCCATTTCCAACAAATATATCACGACTTCTCAGAGTAGGGAAATAATGTACATATCAGAAATGTGGTGCACCCATCAAAATTATGTAAAATCAGTGATGTAAATCATAAACTCATGACTCTACTTTTCCCAATGGTATAAAGATTATACAATATTTTAGATTAAAATAAGTACCAAAAGATAATGTAGGAGAATATCTAGGGGACCTCAGATTTGGAAATGACTTTTTAGATGCAATAACAAAAGCATGCTTCATGAAAGAGAAAATGATGAAATTGGACTTTATTGAAATTAAAAACATCTGTTTCTGAAAGACACTGTTAAGAGAAAGAAAAGATAAGCCACAGGCTGGGAGAGAAAGACAAAATGTGAATAACATGTATTTGATAAAGGACTTGTTTCCAAAATATACAACCAGCTCTTATAACTGAGCAATAGCAAAACAACCCAAGTAGACGTGGGCAAAAAATCTAAACAGTTAACTCACCAAAGAAGACAGACAAATGTTAAATACACATTTGAAAAGGTGCTCAACACTGTACGTTCGTTAGAGATTGCAAATTAAAACCACAATGAGATACCACTACACTTATTAGAATGGCAAAAGAAAATCAAAACACTGACAACATCAAATGTGGGTAAGGATGTGGAGCAACAGGAACTGTCATTCACAGTTAGTGGGAAAGTCAAATAGTGAAGCCACTTTCAAAAACAATCTGACAACTGCTTACAAAGCTAAACATAGTTTGACCATACAACCCAGCAAATTGTGCTCTTAGGTATTTACTCAAATGAATTGAAAATGTTATGTCCATAGAAATGCCTACACATAAATGTTTATGGCAGCTTTATTCATAATTGCCAAAATTTGAAAGCAATCAAGATAGCCTTCAATAGGTGAATAGGTGAATGGATAAACAAACTCTGCTGCATTCATACGATGGAATATTATGCAGAGATAAGAAGAAATGAGCTATTAAACCACAAAAAGAGGCACAGGAACCTTAATTGCATGTTACTAAGTTAAAGAAGCCAGTGTGGAAAGACTAAATGCTGTATGAGTCCAGTTATATAGCATTCCAGAAAAGACAAAGCTGTACAGATAGTAAAAAGATTGGTGTTTGCCAGGGTTATGGGGGAGAAGAGGGAAATACCTGGGGCACAGGCTATTTTTAGGGCAATGAAACTGTTCTGTATGATGCTGTAATGGTGGATACAGGATATTTTGCATTTGGCAAAACCCGCGGAATTGTACTACTACACAAAGAATAAACCCCAATGCCAACGTGGACTTTAGTTAATAATAATATGTCGATATAGTTTCCTCAGTTGTAACAAATATACCACACTAATGCAAGATGGTAATAATAGGGAAAAGTGAGGGTAACGGGGAGATGAGATCTATGGAAATTCCCTGTATTTTATCATCAATTTTTCTGTAAGCCTTTAACTGTCCTTAAAAATTAAAATATATTAAAAATAAATAAAAAATAAATACACGATCAGCTCCAATGCATGGAAAACTCTAGTATTACCATGTCCACTATTTCTGAGAATTCCAAAGCCATCTAAATATCTGGGGTCCTCCTGCACAATATGTATATGTAGGATAGTGACATGTTCCATACATTTCTGTAATTTAGTTTGATGAAGAGCTTGTCTTTGTTTTGCTTTTAATTTTTTTTTAAAGAAACAAGGTGTCACTTGATCTTTTGAATGGGTTCTTGTCAGATGTTCTTACCTACTGACTGTCAAAGTATTCATGGCAAATGATGTTGCCATATTAATACAATTTATTTTGGTTAAAGCGGTTTGCCTTAAGCTACTAACGCAGACTCAGTGCTCTGTGCAATTGATGGTTGAATGATCAATAGAACACCTAAGATTCTCATAAAATCCAACTTCCAACACTGTGACAATGAGCCAGATTAAGAGAAAAGTTCAGTTGGCCTTCTGTTGTCTCTCTTATAGACTGGCTTTCCAGGCATTCTACCTGAATTACAATAGACAAAAATTAGTTGACAAAGTCAGCAACATAGACCATGTAAACCTCATGATTCCTTATAGTGAAATAAACAATGAAGTAAGAAAAGTACAGATAAACTTTAACATTTCAGTGAGTTAATAAATTAAAAGTCCTTTATTCATGTGAGAGTATAGTCATTGGTATGTGTTGAGAGAATGGATCCATACAGCCATTCAAGGACCCAGGCTGATGAAAGTTTTGACATTTTCAATGAGTGATTTCTATAGTGACACTATGTGTTGTTATCCATCCAAAGGATGATGAAAGAGAGAGAGAGAGAGAGGGAAAACAAAACAAAACAAAACAAAAAAACAGCACATGGAAGGTTTCTTGGTCCAAATGTATGTCACTTCTGTCTATACCCCATTGGCCAGAATTATTTGTTCACATGAACACACATAAGTACGTGGGAGGGTGGAAACATGGAGATTGAGGAAGTAGATGTGTTAAATATATATGATATATACATTATACATATGTATTCCAAGTACATACATCTCATTCATTCTATTCCAGAATTAATAGCTTGTGATGAGAAGACAGGAATGGAATAAAATTGAGGATGGAAAAAAATAAAATTTAGTTAATTAAACAAGAGTGAATCTTTGCTTGACAGCGTGTCATATGTTAAGGGATCTGATTAACACAACTCTTTATAGCTGACATAAAACTATATATTATATATTTTTTTTTAAAAAAAGAAGCAAGTTAGTAAACCACTAAGACAGATTTCTTTCTTAACTTTTTTTTTGAGGAAAAGACATGATAGATTCTTGTCATTATTTAAGTCCACAAGTTTTCCCTTCCCGGGAGAGGCTTAATTCTTACTGCACTCTTTGAGTCATCGAACAGATTAAATTATGGAAATCTGGTCAGGTATTTCTGCAAGTTTTATATTGTTATAAAATAGCTTCAGGGGAGACACACATACCAAAAAAAAAAAAAAAAAGGGGGGATAATAAGGGTGAGAGTACATTAGCCTAAAGTATAATTTTATTGTTTTCCATCTGTTGTAATTATGAAAATAAACTCGTTGGTACTCTGATCAGCAGGATAAGTCATCAGAAAGATGCTTGTGTCTAGCAACATATCTTGTTACATGTTATAAATAAGAACATCTTATCTACATGGCTTTTTTCCCCCTTAGGAGCAGAGCCATTGCAATCTTCCCGCTAGAAAAGTCATTTTTTCCCCCCTCAAACCAACATAGCTCAAGGGAATAGTATTTGTTTCAACCAAATCATTAACTGCATATGGGATTTAGATTTGCATTTGCACGTATTTCCAAGGTGACTGAAAAAGCATTCTTTTAAGAAAATAACAATTTTAAAATCATAGTTGGAAGGGTATATTTTCTCTCCACATATTGAGTAAGAATAATATGTGTGCTATTGAGTGTGTAGGAGTACTCAGTGAGCATTCGTCAACTAACTTTTACAGTGACAAACCAACTGAGTCAAGAAAAATAGGCTTGATTCTTCCTGTCTCGCTCTCTTACTGCCTAAACTATGGAAAGCTTACTCTAAAACATGAGCTTTATTTTTAAATAGTAAGGATGATTTTGTTACCTTAAAGAGGACACGTGATTAACTGCCTTAACTCACTTCTTATTTTCTCTAACTTAAGGAAGTGACGTAACTGGCATTGATGAAGGAAAAAATCAAAATGAAGATTTTTTTTTTCCTACAGCATCAATTTTATGATTTCCTAAAAAATACTGTGAAAGGTCAATGGCTATTTATCCACAACTATTGTCTTATATAATGTGTTTTCATTACTGGTAGGAGAAGGAAATAATAGAAACAAAAGAAAGTAAATTTTTAGGTTTTAATAGGGACCAGTGATTCTCTTAATTCTTAAATGTCTCTAGTCATCAGCCAGATTTGAGAACCACTACTCATGGTAACTCATTAATTTTAGAAATACCGGCCAGAGAGTGAAGCCATACAGCTAGGGACTGGCAGAGTGAGGACATGGTGGGAAAGTGCGCTTTTTTGGTTTTTGTTACCTCCCTCCAAGCCGCCCCCCCCCCGCCCACACACACACACATGATTATAAGAAGAAATGTGAGCACAGGATCTTGTTGCTATCACTCATGATAAATGCTAGTTGACATACGGGAACAAAGAGTGACAGGTTTTCTTCACCTCAACATAACGTGAAGGCCCTGCAAAGTAGTGAAAAATCTTTCCTAATTTAAGGGGCACTGAATGGACTCAACCACTAGCAGAAGGACATCCTACCAGAGTGCTGAGAATTTTCTTTTTGGAGTGCCCCAGTCCATCCGTGAAGAAGGCTGCTTCAGTATTTTGAGTTTCAGCATTTCTCAGTTTGGGGTTTTTGAGCAAGGGATGCTACTTGCAATTTTCTAAAGACCCTGATCTGAGTTAGATTTCCAGGGAATTAATGCTACACTGAGTAGAAGAACCATAAAGAGGCCAACTGATGGCCCCAGGGAGCTGCAAAGAAGGTGCTTCTCAGAGATGTGTTGATTTCAATTTCTTTGAAAGGAATGTGGTCCACTGGACAACTTCTTACTGTTCCTCCTGTGCTCCTGTCCCCAGATCTCAAGAACTCATAGTTTAGTTTTATAATTTTGTTGTTGTTGTTGTTGTTGTTTGAGACACAGTTTCACTCTTGTTGCCCAGGCTGGTGTCCAATGGCGCGATCTCGCCTCACTGCAACCTCTGCCTCCCGGATTCAAGTGATTCTCCTGCCTCAGCCTCCTGAGTAGCTGGGATTATAGGCATGCACCACCACGCCCATCTAATTTGTGTGTGTGTGTGTGTGTGTATTTTTAGTAGAGACAAGGTTTCTCTATGTTGATCAGGTGATCAGGCTGGTCTTGAACTCCCGACCTCAGGTGATCCTTCTGCCTTGGCCTCCCAAAGTGCTGGGATTACAGGCATGAGCCACTGTGCCCAGCCTAAACATGTATTATGATGAATATATAACATTTACAACTTTGTAAACATATGTAAATAGGAGTTGTTTTAGAAAATTGTGGAAATATTAAAGGAGTCTCCCACCTCAACCCATTTTCCCCAGAGTCTCTCAGAGCAAACAAGGAAATATGAGTTCCCTGTGCTTTGACATCTCGGTGGGGATGAATTAAAGAACATTCCAGTGCATAGCAATTACCTCGCGATCAAAGTAAGTGTAAGGATCAAGGAATTCTGACTGGTGCTAAATCCGTTTTAGAAAACATAAGCAATCTCAAGATTTCTCAAAGGAGTGAATGGCTGGATTAACAACCAATCAGAGACTGAAGTGAAGTTACAAAGGCCACACGCCTAGGCAAACATCCGATGAACCAAATTACCTGATGCATGAGAGAAAAAGACAGGACAGAATCCGCTTGCAGTTGGCTAAAAAGTTGGGAATTGTTAGGTGAAGAATAGAAATCACTGGAGGCCTTTTAGTAGGAATATAACATGGCTAGATCTATGATTTTGCAAGATTTTCTAGCAATGCGAAGTGTTATGATGCTAACAGAAAATACACAATGATTTTTAATCATTTTGTTATAATCTCACTGTATTAGTCTGTTCTCACACTGCTATAAAGAAATACCTGAGACTGGGTAATTTGTAAGAAATGAGATTTAATTGGCTCACAGTTCTATAGGCTGTACAGAAAGCATGGCAGCATCTGCTTCTGGGGAGGCCTGAGGGAGCTTCCAATCACGGTGGAAGGCAAAGGGAGTGTGAGGCGTCTCACATGGTGGGAGCAGGAGCACAGAGGGTGTGGGATGCTACACGTTTTTAGACATCCAGATCTCCTGAGAACTCACTCAGCATCGCGAGGACAGTACCAAATGGGATGGTGCTAAACCATTCATGAGAAACTGCCCCTGGGATCAAATAACCTCTCAACAGGCCCCACCTCCAGCATTGGGGATTACATTTCCACATGAGATTTGGGTGGGGACACAGATCTGAACTATATCACCCACTAAAACCCCTGTGGTTTAAAACGCAAAGGAACGTAAAGGGTAAAAGTGTTACTGAGTTGCAGCAGCCTAGTGCCTTCACTTTTAACTAATACACATGCATATTAATGTTTCTCTCTGTGGCTTGCAATTTGCTTCAGGGATGTCTGACTGCTTCCTCTCTTTACTGTACAAATTGTCACTAGTTCCAGGGTTCTCCTAACCTTCTCTCATACCTAATATTTCTCTTCCTCTCCTTTCTTCCAACATTCCCCAGAATACAAAGTTACTCATTTGATTTCCTCACCTTTTAAAACAAAGCTGTATTGTTGTTTTACTGCTTGATTAAAATACATTGAACTTTGGAAGATAGAGTGGAAAATATAAAATAATTTTCAGTGATCAATTTTTTAAGAGATGGCATCTCACTCTGTTACCTATGCTGGAGTGCAGTGGCACGATCATGGCTCACTGCAGCCTAGAACTCCTGGGCTCAAGCCATCCTCCTGCTTCAGCCTCCTGAGCAGCTGGGACTATAGTTATGTGACACCATGCCCAGCTAGTGTGTGTGTGTGTGTGTGTGTGTGTGTGTGTGTGTGTGTGTAGATGGGGTCTTGCTATGTTGCCCAAGCTGGTCTCAAACTCCTGATCTCAAGTGATCTCCCTGCCATGGCTTTCCAAACTGCTGAGATAACAGACACGAGCACCACTCTAGAACTTGTCTCATCTTAACATCAAAAGCAACCACAGTTGACAACTTTATGCATTTCAAACAGTCTTTAGTCCATCAACAATATTTGATGTATTACAAGTTTGGGAACATATCATGCATAAGACTTATATCTTGTCTTTTCATCTTAACATACATTAACATGAGTGTTGTTCTGGAAATTTTAGTCTACATGAACTCTCATTGGTTATAGGATCTCTACTAGTGCCATGATTCTCAAACAGTGGCCTCCTGATGAACAGCATCAGTATCACCTGGAAGTTTAGTTGAAATGCAGAGTTTGAGAACCACGTACCCTGACAACTACCAGAGCAGGATAACTGTGTTTTTTACTATACAGCTCCAATATGGCCTCAGGCAGTATTATCAAAAGACTATATGCTAGACCATTGTAAAGATGGTGTGTTTTAATGTTTCTATTTATTTCACTTCCCCTGAGAGGAAGATACTTGGTCAGTTAGACAATACCTCACTGCCCTATCTATCTTCTGCTCCCCAGACCCCAAGAACCCATGAAAATTATTTTCTTGGTTTTAGCAGACTCCTAAGATACAATTGACAAAACTATATAACTGGTTTTATGTTTTTTAGTTTTATTATAATAAAAAATGCAATGTTTCATCTTTCAGTCCTCATGGATGTTTGAATAAGCATGTTTAGGAAAAGTCCTGAGATCTCATTCAGCAGCAGGGATTCTTTTCGGAGCTGCCAAGTTTGGTTGTGCAGGTTGTGAACTGCAAAACCTCCAGGAGTGCCAATGACTTAGACTGCAGTGTAAATGATGCCTCTTGAAATTATGTAATACAGGAGTCCTGGCTCCTATGTTCAGCCAACAAAGATAGGTTGTAGCAAGAAATATGGGTAGATTTTGACTAATTTCCTTAAAGAAGCTATGGAGGTAGTATTATTGATAATCTCTATCTTTATTTAAAACTAAGATGCTTAAATCAGGTGACTTTTACTACAGATTTCTTAAACTTAGATAAACACAGATTCATTATGAAAATGACTGGCATTTTATTTTATATAGCTTCCACAGGAGTGTAATTGTTGAATGAACTGAGTTAATAAAGGATCACTTGAATATTGTAGAAGAAACCACTTAAAATAATATTTTCTTTAGAAATTAGCCTGAAATATTTTTTCTATGCTTCTTATTGAAAATTAGATAACTTCAGACATGTATGCTGAATAAACTGGCTAGTGTTGTACTCCTCTGTGTGTTTGTGTATGTTCATATAATGTATTCCAAATGTTTCTATGTAATAGCATATAACCAGTGTTTCCACGAGGCAATTTCCAGGCATGTTTTATATTCATTTCAAACAATGTTTACCCCATTAACAATATTTAATTATACTGATACTGCAAAGCAACTTGATGATTATCTTATAAAACAATACAATTTTCCTTCAGTGCTATCCACTTTTCCCCTTAAAGACCAGTGTGATACTATCCTTTATGAACTAATGGGTCAGGTTGACAGATTGTAAAATGAATTGTGTCAGCCAATCTTGACTGGAAATATCTTTCACATTCACTTTATGAGTTTAGACAGTCTAGTCTTCAGAATAATGCCAATGGTGAAATAAAATCACCTAAAGTAACAGGTTAAGGTGAGGAGGCTTTCCGATATCAAAATTTCCATATAGAGCTAGTGACTTTGTATATTTTCGCAGATGATTGCTGTTTGAGCATAAAGTTTTCCATAAGGACTCAATTGTGAAACAAAAGAAATGAAAATGAAAAAAATATTTGTGTGATGTTATT
>NW_016808376.1:1703360-1715437 GCF_001698545.2 Rhinopithecus bieti
GTGTGTGTGTGTGTGTGTGTGTGTGTGTGTGTGTGTGTAGATGGGGTCTTGCTATGTTGCCCAAGCTGGTCTCAAACTCCTGATCTCAAGTGATCTCCCTGCCATGGCTTTCCAAACTGCTGAGATAACAGACACGAGCACCACTCTAGAACTTGTCTCATCTTAACATCAAAAAGCAACCACAGTTGACAACTTTATGCATTTCAAACAGTCTTTAGTCCATCAACAATATTTGATGTATTACAAGTTTGGGAACATATCATGCATAAGACTTATATCTTGTCTTTTCATCTTAACATACATTAACATGAGTGTTGTTCTGGAAATTTTAGTCTACATGAACTCTCATTGGTTATAGGATCTCTACTAGTGCCATGATTCTCAAACAGTGGCCTCCTGATGAACAGCATCAGTATCACCTGGAAGTTTAGTTGAAATGCAGAGTTTGAGAACCACGTACCCTGACAACTACCAGAGCAGGATAACTGTGTTTTTTACTATACAGCTCCAATATGGCCTCAGGCAGTATTATCAAAAGACTATATGCTAGACCATTGTAAAGATGGTGTGTTTTTAATGTTTCTATTTATTTCACTTCCCCTGAGAGGAAGATACTTGGTCAGTTAGACAATACCTCACTGCCCTATCTATCTTCTGCTCCCCAGACCCCAAGAACCCATGAAAATTATTTTCTTGGTTTTAGCAGACTCCTAAGATACAATTGACAAAAACTATATAACTGGTTTTATGTTTTTTAGTTTTATTATAATAAAAAATGCAATGTTTCATCTTTCAGTCCTCATGGATGTTTGAATAAGCATGTTTAGGAAAAGTCCTGAGATCTCATTCAGCAGCAGGGATTCTTTTCGGAGCTGCCAAGTTTGGTTGTGCAGGTTGTGAACTGCAAAACCTCCAGGAGTGCCAATGACTTAGACTGCAGTGTAAATGATGCCTCTTGAAATTATGTAATACAGGAGTCCTGGCTCCTATGTTCAGCCAACAAAGATAGGTTGTAGCAAGAAATATGGGTAGATTTTGACTAATTTCCTTAAAGAAGCTATGGAGGTAGTATTATTGATAATCTCTATCTTTATTTAAAACTAAGATGCTTAAATCAGGTGACTTTTTACTACAGATTTCTTAAACTTAGATAAACACAGATTCATTATGAAAATGACTGGCATTTTATTTTATATAGCTTCCACAGGAGTGTAATTGTTGAATGAACTGAGTTAATAAAGGATCACTTGAATATTGTAGAAGAAACCACTTAAAATAATATTTTCTTTAGAAATTAGCCTGAAATATTTTTTCTATGCTTCTTATTGAAAATTAGATAACTTCAGACATGTATGCTGAATAAACTGGCTAGTGTTGTACTCCTCTGTGTGTTTGTGTATGTTCATATAATGTATTCCAAATGTTTCTATGTAATAGCATATAACCAGTGTTTCCATGAGGCAATTTCCAGGCATGTTTTATATTCATTTCAAACAATGTTTACCCCATTAACAATATTTAATTATACTGATACTGCAAAGCAACTTGATGATTATCTTATAAAACAATACAATTTTCCTTCAGTGCTATCCACTTTTCCCCTTAAAGACCAGTGTGATACTATCCTTTATGAACTAATGGGTCAGGTTGACAGATTGTAAAATGAATTGTGTCAGCCAATCTTGACTGGAAATATCTTTCACATTCACTTTATGAGTTTAGACAGTCTAGTCTTCAGAATAATGCCAATGGTGAAATAAAATCACCTAAAGTAACAGGTTAAGGTGAGGAGGCTTTCCGATATCAAAATTTCCATATAGAGCTAGTGACTTTGTATATTTTCGCAGATGATTGCTGTTTGAGCATAAAGTTTTTCCATAAGGACTCAATTGTGAAACAAAAAGAAATGAAAATGAAAAAAATATTTGTGTGATGTTATTTATATATATATAGTTATTTATATATATATATAGTAAAGATATATCACTTCTCACAGTATATACATATATGTATACTGTGTTTCTAGCTCTGGGTCTGGTCTTTAGGCAAAACTGAGGCCTAATTTATTTTGATTTATTTGTACACTTTCTCTTTTCCACAAATGATTTGTGGAGGTTTACAACATTGAATACAATACACTGGCAAACTCAGACTAAACGAAATAAATATAAACTGGAGGTCAACGTTGCAGGCTTTGGGTGAGATGCCAGAATTAATCTTCTTAAGCCATGTCTGGATAATTTTGAGCAACCATTAAACAAGATGTCAAGGCTGAATCTATTGTGACATAATAACAGTTTAAGCCTAACATATTTTAGTGTTGTTAGTTACACGTTATTAAAGCATGGCCACAAAGACTCTAGTGGAATTTCTTGGCTAACTCAATAGATGGTAGGGTCTTGGTCGTGGTGGTGGTTTTGGTTTACTTTTAATCTTTTGCTACATAGATCTTGTGCATAGTAAAAAGAAACAATGACTGCCCAGGTGGTAAGCAGTGAGACAGGTTGGTAGTTTATACCTAAGATTGGCCATAAGATGAAAGGTCATTCACCACGGGGTGAAAGCTAACTAGTAGGGAGGAGTGATTTCTAGTCCCTGCAATGGAAATACTGAGATATTGCTCCTGAATATTTTGCAAAGTTGCTTGTTATTAGGTAATAAAGTGACTCAACCCTGCCTAACTTTTGTGACAGAAAAGCTAAATAAAATTCTACTAGCTTCAAGGAGGCTTGAAGCTCTTGCTGTATATTATTTTATTTTGTTTTTTAAATTGACATGTAATAATTATAATATTTATGATGTGGATAATGATGTTTCAATATGTAGAATGTATAGTGAACAGATCAGATCAGGATAGCATATCCATTGTCTCAAACATTGGTCATTTCTTTGCGTTGCTATATTTTTGAAGTTGGTATATCACTGTCTGTCTTATGTGCAATCACCATTCACTCAAATGTCCAGCCTCGGGAAGACACATTCAACTTTGACATCTCGTTCTTCTGCTCACACAACTTCAGCAACTACTCCTAGCAATTCTACCCTAGAAATGTCTTCCTATTCATTAGAAGACAAATCTATCGTTCAGTCTCATTGAATTATAGCTTACTAATCATAGTTCTATAAAACAGGTAGGAATGCAAACAACTGCTATTTATACATGATCCCTGCCTTTTGTTTGTCTTTCAAAATCCAATGCATAATCTGCAATAGTAGATCTTCAAGCACTATAATTAACAAAAAAAATTTTTTTTATATACACAGTCTCACTATGTTGCCCAAGGTGGTCTTGAACTCCCAGCCTCAAGCAGTCTTCTCTTGCCTCGGCTTCCCAAAGTGCTGGGATTACAGGTGTGAGCCACTGCACCTGGGCCAATCTTCAAGCACTATGAATAGTTAGGTTAGGCAAGCAACATATGAAGCAGTGGGTGTTTTCGTTTGTTTCTGTTTTATTGTTTTATGAAGACCTTGGGTAGGGGATTCAGGGCTTGCTTGGGGATTTTTGCCTATATTTATATGAAATCCATCTTCACTCCACCAAAGCATCTTCCAAGATGCTTTCCAAAATAACAGTGTTTTTATTCGTTTCACCCACACCACCTTCATCTGCCTTTAAAGCTCCTTGTGGATGGTGAATCAGATGCACTGTTATTCCCTAGAGTCTTGTGTTTTTGGCTCTTCAGAGCAGCCAACTATGTTCAGTGTGGCCCTGGGCAGTAATAACTGGAAAAACTCTCATGTCTAGAGATCTTTTAAAGGTGCTAGAAAGTGGAATGGAGGCTTCTCAATTCTCTCCTGGTGTCATGGATCTCTGACAATAAAGGGAAAAACTGGTCCTACAGGAATCCTTCCACTGATGACTGGAAAATGCCACAGGTCTCCTTTCTTGCAACATTTTATTCCTCAAACCCATGCTGTTTATTACCTAACTGGGAGGAAATGAAGCTCCTAGAATTTATGTTCCATAAAATAACAAAATAGAACTGTGGTTTACATGTTTTACAGTTATAGTCATAGAGACTGGGCATGGTGCCTCACACCTGTAAACCCAGCAGTTTGGGAAGCCTAGGAAGGAAGATCTCATGAGGCCAGGATTTTGAGACCAGCCTGGACCATATAGTGAGACCCCATCTCTAAAAAAAATACACATTAAACCATAGGAAGGGAGGTGGCAATTAGTGTATTCACAACAGTCCTAGTACCTGGTAAGGTCACAGGTAGACAGTAACGCAAGGCACCTGCATAAACCTTATGTAAATCAGGTATATTTAATCTAATCCACCAGTCTAGTGAGGGTCCAAACATCTGAGCTCATGACCACCTTACCAAAGATAGCACATAATATTTCCAAGCATTTTAACATCTCCTATAAACAATCCATAAAAAATAGATCCATATTAAGTATGTGAGCTCTTGTTGCTCCTGCCCTATCTCCCTTTGATATGGTTTGGGTGTGTCCCCACCCAAATCTCATCTTGAATTGTAGTTCCCATAAACCCCAGGTGTCATGGGAGGGACTCTGTGGGAGGCAATTGAATCATGGGGGTGGTTACTACCATGCTGCTGTTCTGGTGATAGTGATTGAATTCTCACAAGATCTGACGGTTTTATAAGGGGCTTTCCCCACTTTTGCTTGGCACTTCTTCTTCCTGCCACCATGTGAAGAAGGATGTGTTTGCTTCCACTTCTGCCACGATTGTAAGCTTCCTAAGGCCTCCCCAGCCATGCTCAACTGTGAGTCAATTAAACCTCTTTCTTTTATGAATTACCTAGTCTTAGGTATGTCTTTATTAGCAGCATGAGGCTTGGCACTTCTTCTTCCTGCCACCATGTGAAGAAGGATGTGTTTGCTTCCACTTCTGCCACGATTGTAAGCTTCCTAAGGCCTCCCCAGCCATGCTCAACTGTGAGTCAATTAAACCTCTTTCTTTTATGAATTACCTAGTCTTAGGTATGTCTTTATTAGCAGCATGAGACTGGACTAATATAGCCTTTCATTCTTGTATTTTTGTTACATGTTATTTATATATATATATAATATTTGCTATTTATATATGTGTATATACACATGCATAAATAATTTATAGCAAATACAGGTACTAAGTAAAAATGTATCACAATACGGATGTAGATATCTAGAGTCACAGCTTTGATAATTATGATCACCTTCTTTATTTAATAATCATACACATTCATTTTGTAGGTTATAAAGTAAAACTAATAGTTTTACCCAGAAGTCTCGATAGGAAGGTTGACACTGTTCCTATAATCCTTGGGCATCCATGTTAAACCCAGCAAATCCACGAAAGTAATAAATAATATTGGGAGCATGCATTCCTACTTTTAGAGAACGTTCTCATAATTAGACGAGTATTTTTCCTTTAAATTCTGTAACTTTCCTCTTTTGAGGACAATATAAAAGTTCACAACAGAGGAAAACATGAGTGCATAATGATCAAAGAATATCTATGTGAAAAGTCTTTTAATACTGAACTATTTTAAGACTTGGAGGTATTTACAATAAGTATTAATTATAACAAATTCCAAAATTAAATGTACAAAAGATCTTGGTTCACCTTTTTCATATTTATTAGGGAAGATATTTTCCTTAAATTTTATAAGAATACCTTCCATTTTCTTTATACAGAAATAGATTATATAATAAAGGCTCATTTAAGTTGGAACCTAAAGATTTCCTGATATTGGCTGCCTGTTCAAACAGATGAACTTATCATTGCTTAAAAATGACCCTGCAATAAGGGAATTTTTTCCAGTGCTCATGTGTATTACTTTGGCTTGGATAATAGTCCAGAAAAGACAGTCTATAACACTGACAAGGAAGAAGTAGTTATGAGATATGGAATTCTATAAATCCTAGTTATTGTTTTATTATTATGTTTTAGTGGTTTCTAGATTTTAAAATGGTTTACCCTTTTTGGAATTTTCAACACACATCTTTCTGATAATCATATTTTCCATTTAATGTCATTTTAATCTGATTCTATGACCCTCCCTAAATACCAAGTCTGTTGTTCTCCAACAGAGTAATTATTTAGCGTATGTCAGCTTCTGGAAGACCAAGCAAAAATGAATATGTGAACGTCTCTCCTGGCATTCAAAGAATATAATTTTGGGGGTGAGATAGAGAGGAGATCCTGAGAAAAATTAAACCCTCTGATTCCAAATAATTATTTCTCCAGTTCTGTGAAAACCATAATACCAGTAAGAATATGTTTAAAGTTCAACTCTTATTCTATTTTCTTCATATTTTTCCTTTTTCAACATTTTAAAATGTCTAATAAACAATGCTAACAGGAAAAGCAAGCATATTAATTTAGAAACTGTATGTGAACACAACCTTTTTACAAATGTCGCATCTGTTTTGTTTGATGGAATATATATACATACATAATGCATAAGCATGATGGCCTTTATTTAAAATGTGTAAAGCTGATTAAAATAGATTGATGCTCACCACGTAGAACACTCATTTTTTCATTCAACAATTATTTCCAGAATATTAGCAAACCATAACTAGAGTATAATCCAACCTAGGATTAAGTAGAACCATCTGATCTAGATTATATCTTCATTTTCTAATATGAACTTAGTGTTTTAGATACAACTTACACTTTTTATCCATACTATGCATATACTCATGTTACGAAGTACTTATATGGGTCAAGTACTTTAAAAAATGCATACAATATATAATCTCTTTCAAAAAATCCCTTACATTAGCTTGCTTCATGTCAAAGTTTCATTTCTTTCTACCCATATATTTTTTCACATTTTCTGGTTTCTTTTCGGAAGAGAAATCTACTAAATTCTGAGTGATAATCTCCCTGCAGATATAAGTACATAGAGAGAAGAATAGGAATCAAAAGGCATGACTCAAAGAACAACAAAAATAACTCTCACACTTTACGAAAGTACTAAGTGTATAAACAGAGATATTATCAGGTGAGAAATGAATTATTCCTACTAAAATCAATATTGGCACATTGAAGAGTATAGAGCACTTGGCCTGCAGATAATTTCTTCCCAGCCAATGTATCCAGGGGAGGAAGCAAGATTTAAGGGAAGTCTTTTTCTGACTCTGGAATGCTACCATTTGTCCTCATCACTGAAGACTCAACTTATTTCATCTCATTTGAAAAACTGCTGCAGTATTGTTTTGCACAGTTTTAAAGAGACATTAGTGATTTCTTTATTGATTGGATTAATTTGACAACTATAGAAATAGCCTTAGTGTTCAGACATCATAAAATGACACTAAAACTCCAAGACACATTAGAAATTATTGCATCTTAATATAATAACCATGCAAGAGAAAATTTTCAGAATAGAACATGAAGCCTGTCACTAGGCTGTCCCACTGGAGTGGGCTGACTTTTTTTTTAAAGGCATTTTTACAGCTCCCTGAAGAATGATGAATCCTGGATCTGCCAAAATAGATTAAGCAGTTGGTTTGGGAGATAAGAGCTCTACAGGGAAAACATTTAGGGTCCAATTAAGTTTGGATGTCGGCAAAACTAAGTGGAAAGAAGGTCCATGATGCCAGCCTACTGGGTAGGATTTACAGCAGCTAAAGATTGCTTGATAAGTACTAAAATTGCAGGTCATCTCTAAGACTGCTTCGTCTTTGAGCTGAGCAGCCATTCAATTGCCCTTCAAGTGTCACACAATTATTTTCACGGACTTTTAGAGTCTACCAGGTCAGCTCGCTATCTTTCTAACCAATTCGGAAATGTCCTCTAAATATCCCTGACCACAAGGCTAACCAGCCCTTGTTTAAACTCTTCCAGTGATGGAGAGCTCACTACTTCACAAAGCTAATAATTTTTTAAATCTGTTTTCTTTAAGTTCTACTTCATATTGAACTTGTTCTACATATGCCTTATTCTGAAATGGTTATACCTTAGAGTTCTAATTAATCCCCTTCAAACACAAACTAAGGGATTAGATCCTCCACACAGGAAGCCTCCAAACTTTTGAAAACATGTGAATATTTGCATTTTGGCTGCTCTGCTTACTAGCTGTGTAAAGTCCAGTAATTTTTCAAATTTCTCTGTCTACATGTCCTCATGTCTCCAACAGAATTAGTAATATTTCTTTTATAGGGACAGTTAGAAGACGAAATGCCAGACACACAGCAAGTGTTCAACTAAGTGCGTGCTTAATCTTTCAATAGACTTCTCCTTAAATCTGGTACTAGAGAAACAATGTTGAAAAATGCCTTTGATTTTAGGGAGTTTCCTTCATAATGAAAAAGACAAAAACTAAATATGCAATCTCTATAAAATGTGCCAAACTATGAGAGGAGATATACAGTGTCAAGGAAGCATGAACAAGCCAACTAATTTAGTTCAAGGGGGAATAAGGACAGTTTCTGGCAGAAGTGACTTTGAAGGTGAGATTTGATGGATGATGAATTGCCCGAGTGAAAACGATTAAATTAAAATAGTTGCAAGAAGATAGAATAACATGTGAAAAAAATCCTAAAAGGTAAAGGAATGAACAAAGGTTTAGAAATAAAAGCTGTTCAGTATGGCTTTGGTGTGGTATGTCTGGCTGTAAGTAGCAATAGTAATAATAATATTAATAATACTGTAACTGAAAATTTGGAAGAAGGGCAGATTATGAACAGCCTTCTATGCCATGTTAGCTACAGGAAGTAAGAAACTATTAAGGGATTTCAAGGAAAGCAGCAATATGATGAGATTTGTAGTAGGGGGATAATCTGATGATGTTTTAGGTGCTAAAGTTCATGGTACCCCTATTGCCTAAGTAGGATGTGGTATACACTTGGGAACATTTCAGGGCTATAATATGTCCTATTATCCTTAAAAATTGTCGCCCAAGCCGTATATCCCATTTTTTTTTTTTTTTAGAACAGACCTAATTTGCATCTATAGTCATAGCATAACTATTCACAGTACATTCTCCTTTTTTCAAAATGGTCCTAGGTTAAACAAAAACGACAAGGTCCCTGGGCCTAGTCCCCAGAAACTCTGAATCTTAATTTATCTCCCATTCTTTTAGAGCTCTTACTAGGGAGACCCTAAGTTTATATGCAGGCTCAACCTACATATAAGAAGTTGTTTCTATTGTTATTATCGTTTTTAATTTTCTGACTAAGGAAAATATAGGGGTATAATTACACTACCCATTCATTATATGTCTCATAAGCTACTCAATGGTAAGGAAAATCTTTCTATAGTCTAGTAACCGTTATTGTCCTTCTTTCAAAGAGGAAAACGTCTCTTGCTGTATTCTACGAAAGCCAGTGTGTGTATTTGACACTGAGTTTTTCACAGTACACATAATCATAGTCTTATGAAATTTGGCTCTAGCAAGTAATGGCTGAGTTAAGATGTAGCCAAGGCAGAAGGTTGTTTCAGTAAATGGAAGAGCAGGTCACTGCAGAAGATCCTAAGTGTTGGATAGACAAGGGACTGTCTTGGGATGATGAAAAGCTTTAGGATAGAAGGAAAAGCAGAAGTCTGGTATCAACATCTTTAAAAAACGAGGACTATTGACAAAATTCTGCTAATTGCATCAGTGAAAGGGATGAGAGACAGAAAACCTAAAGGATGAGCCACAGAATACCAAGGGATTGTACATAAAGATCAAGGAGACATAGTGCGGAAATGGAGCAAGGTGAGAAGCTCTCAAGTCAGACTCTTAGAGGCAAAAAATAATGATGTCTTGTGCAGCAAGCCAAGTTTTTCACAACACCAAGAGAGAAATGGACTCTTTACTGAAGAGAGAAAGGATGGAGAGGAGTGTATCAGGGACAATTTCATAGAACAGGAGAGAAAACTTGGAAAGAGAACAGTGACTTTGAGTTAGGAGAAGAGAAACACAGAAAACAATGGGGATTATAATGGGAGATTAGACAGATGCTTTTGAGTTTCTTTCTTGGGTGCTGGGTCTGCAGAACAAAGACAAAGACACTGGCATACTGGATTTAACTTTTTAAACTTCCTTCCTTCCTTCCTTCCTTCCTTCCTTCCTTCCTTCCTTCCTTCCTTGTTTGAGACGGAGTTTCACTCTTTTTGCCCAGGCTGGAGCGCAATGGTGCGATCTCGGCTCACTGCAACCTCCGCCTCTCAGGTTCAAGCGATTCTCCTGCTTCAGCCTCCCGAGTAGCTGGGATTACAGGCATGTGCCACCATACCTGGCTACTTTTGTATTTTCAGTAGAGACAGGGTTTCTCCATGTTGGTCAGGCTGGTCTTGAACTCCTGACCTCAGGTGATCCACCCACCTTGGCCTTCCAAAGTGCTGGGATTACAGGCGTGAGCCACGGCCCACGGCCCAACTTTTCTTAAAGTTATAAACTACTCAGTGCCGTTAAGCCCCTGGGGAGACTGGGGATGTGGAATTAGCCCTGAAATCTTACAGGATACAGATAGTCTTCCTGGGGTATATCTGACTTCTGCAGAAGTCCAGGTTTCTGATTACGGAGAAAAATCTCCATTGGAAGGAATCAGCTATGTTCTGTCTTTTGCTGGAGACTCAGGAAAGTTGTCCAGGGTTTAAGGATATGAGCAAATGGATTCATAGAAAGTATGTAAGGTTCAAAGTGGATGTGAGAGACAAATTTGGGAGAAGCTTCAGAGTGTGGTCTCTGAAGCCAAACCTGAGTTTGGTTTCTAGCTACGTGACTAACCAACAGTTTCCTCTTCTGCCAATTAACCACTGAGAAATGTCTGATTGTCCCACGGAGCCATTGGACCCTGACTTCCAAATGTTTGGGAAACACTAATAAAAGCAGAAATTCACCAGGAAATGAATGTTTCCAGGGACCTAAGAAAGAAGGGGAGTTTTCTGACAAAATGGAGGATGCGCTTTTGATATCATGGTCTGGATTATGCCAGATTTCCAGAGCCGGTGGTTTCATCTCTGGGAAATTCCTAGACTTATTTGCAGAGGAAGAATGAGAACCCTGGAAAGGTCAACACAGATGCTTCCCTTTCTGCAGAGAAGACTTCTAAACTTCAAATATACAGTTCTTAAGGTGCATACACGCCTTGTCACCCAACCAGCATCTCACTGAGGAGTGGGTACTTTGGATAGTTGTTTTTCATTTACCCCATATGAAGAAAATTAAATATAAGGATTATTTCCAAGGCACTCTTGATCATATTCAGAAACTGCAGAAACATCAAAGATCCTTGGAGTTCAAAATACAGTATGATTGTTTTCTCACCCTAACTTAACTACGGACATTCACCCTAACTTATTTAATAAAATGAAAAATAAAAATAAGAACACAGTAGTCTCATGGAAGTATATAGTGTGCTTTATAATTTAACTCTGAGGTTGATTAATGTCATGCTCACGGATTGCATAAATTCACCCATGAATCTATAGAGTAGGTAGCCTTCATACCTATGCGTGTATATGGAGTCAACCACAATCAGCAAAAGAGACCTTATAGGTTAATGAATGTCTCTAAGATATGCCCCCATCCCCACCCCCTATTTCCACCATATCTTACATTTGGAGCTTCTTGAGGGTAGGGACTATGTCATAATAATCTATTATTCTAAGCAACTAGAATGGCGGATATCACATTAAGATGTACTCAGTTAATTCAGTATTGATGGGTTACATCAGTCATTTAGTTATATATTAATTTTAAAAGCACAGGGCATCTTTCAAAAAATAGAAAAATGTGTCAAACACAAAACCACCAATTCAAATATTTGTGCACATTTTCATCATTCATATAAACTCTCCTCTTAATCATTTTCTGGAGATAACTATTGAAATATTACCAAGTGATATAGTTTGGATGTGTGTCTCTGCCCAAATCTCATATTGAAATGTAATTCCCAGTGTTGGTGGTGGGGCATGGTAGGAGGTAATTGGACTGTGGGTGTGAATCTCTCAAATATGGTTTAGCAGCATCCCCCTTGCTACCATCCTCTTGATTGTGAGTGACTTCTCATGAGAGATCTGGTGGTTTAAAAGTGTGTAGCACCAGCCAGGTGCAGTGGCTCACGCCTGTAATCCCAGCACTTTGGGAGGCCAAGGCGGGCGGATCACGAGGTCAGGAGATCGAGA
>NW_016808376.1:1715864-1768360 GCF_001698545.2 Rhinopithecus bieti
AAAAAAAAAAAAAAAAAAAAAAGTGTTTAGCCCCTCCCCGCTTGCTCTCTTGCTCCTGCTTT
Source organism: Rhinopithecus bieti (assembly GCF_001698545.2). Taxonomy (NCBI): domain Eukaryota; kingdom Metazoa; phylum Chordata; class Mammalia; order Primates; family Cercopithecidae; genus Rhinopithecus; species Rhinopithecus bieti. Next base: position 1,715,927 of record NW_016808376.1, read on the forward strand.
TGCTGTGTGACATGTACTGTTCCCCTTTTGTCTTCCGCCATGTTTGAAGTTTCCTGAGCCTTCACTAGAGGCAGATGCTTCCATGCTTCCCGTACAGCCTGCAGAACCAGGAGCTCAGCAAACCCATTTTCTTATAAATTACACAGTCTCAGATATTTCTTTACAGCAATGCAAGAATGAACTAATACACCGAGTTTTGAATAGATGGAATAAACACACAGTGGAGTTTTCCCATTGGGCTACCTAGAAATCACCCTGGAAGCTATGTAGACTTTAAAACATTTCTTAGCAGAATCCTTTTACATCATCTTCAACTTTAGTTTCCTTCTGTTGGTCTCTGCTTCAGAGTATTCTTCCCTTGAGATGTCAGCTCATACTTTCCAAGTTGAACCTCATTTGTTATGTCTTCCACATTTTTCAATTCCCTGTGGGCCTTAAAAAAAGTATTAATTTTGCCTTAGTTATGACTGGTGTTTATAACACTCACCCTCACATATCATCTGCAAATGTTATTCATATTTGGTTTCTACTCACTCTCAGATCGTTTGAGAAGATACCACTTTCAAAGAGCCCTCAATCAATCTGTAGAGTCTCTCTGGACTTATCTTCCCCACATGAAATGATCTCATGTCATTTCTCATTTTTCTTTGTCCTGAAAGCCTTGTCAACTCTACACTCCTAAAAGAATGCTCATATCTAAACAAATGCGAACTGTAAACACCTCAGTAATTTCAAAGCATCAGGTCCTTTTTGAGTTATAGTAAAACGATGTCTCCGCAATATCCCTACTATGTCTCAGCCTCAACACCATTAGATTCTTATCTATCTATTGGGAAACACAAATTCTCCAAGCCCCAGTTCACTGCCTGGACACAGGTTGCTGACTGTCATAAATTCCTTAAAAGTTTGTTTTAATTGAAGAATGATATGGGTGGTGAAAGGTTTTTGTTTTTTTTTTAATCAAAGATTACAGTTGAACTAACTGTCCAATGAGTTTATGGATTACTGCTCTCCTACTTTCTGAATACCAGAAATAAAATTGCTTCAGTTTTTTTTTCTATAGTCCTTCAACATCTCACCTTCCCATTTCTAGAAGACTTTTCAAAAATAATTGCCAGTGTTCCAGTAACTTCATTAGCTAATCCCTTAACACCCGGGTGAGTATGTCATCCAGAGCTACAGAAAAGATACAACTCAGTAATTTGAGAAGAAATTGGGGTCAGGTTCTTTGCAGCATTTTAGATTTTATTTTTTGCTTTCTTTACCATTTTCATCAAGATCGAGTATTTTTCCACTTTCTTTCAACTCTTTAAGGCACAGATTTTATACTTTAATTTTGTGTCAAAATTACGTATTTTCTCACACTTTCAACACTTTTGGGCTTAAACCTAACACTCTTCCTTCTCCCACTAATTAAGCAAATGGTTTCACCTTTTCAGCCACTGTCAATAAAGAAGATATTTTGATGTGTCAAGTTATTCTGAAACACTTCTGCCTTTTCTTGCCAATAGCATAGCTACAATTCTCTCTGGATGAGAAATGAAATGAAATATTTATTTTCAATACAAAATCATATACATATCATGTGGTTGCTCCTGCAGTAACCTTTTAAATATTACTCTCTTAAAGTTCTAGTTTCTTGCTGGCGTACTTTTCAAACTTTATATACACACAATTATTAATTATTTTTTACAATATTTGAATAATTTCAAAATAAACATCATTTAAAAGCAGGAGAAACATCTCTTTCCTGAATATTTGAACACGTTTTTAAAACCACACTATTTTAATGTTACCTACTAAATTATAACTGGTAAACAACTATAAGCAAAGTCACCTGAATATATATTCATCAAAGAAATTGTGAATCTACCACATTCTAGAATATACTGTAACTGCTCCAAACCTTCATATGGAAATTTTAAAGTGAAAGCATTCGTTTTATAACTTTGCGTTGAAGCTCTAAGTTGTCAATTCTGTTTAAGATCTAGAAAAAGAACTACTTGTTCTTGGGAATTATTTGTGATGATTTTAACTAATTCTTCTCATTTCATATAAAAGTAACCCAAATAGAATTGCTGGAATAACTACAGCAATAACAAGTGTTTATTTTGTTTATGTATTTATGTATTTATGTATTTATTTATGTATTGAGACAGAGTCTCACCCTGTCGCCAGGCTGGAATGCAGTGGCACAATCTCGGCTCACTGCAATCTCTGCTTCCCAGGTTCAAGTGATTCTCCTGCCTCAGCCTCCCGCGTAGCTGGGACTACAGGCGCGCGCTGCCATGTCCAGCTAATTTTTGTATTTTTAGTAGAGATGGGGGTTTCACCATGTTGGCCAGGATGGTCTCAATCTCTTGACCTCGTGATCCGCCTGCCTTGGCCTCCCAAAGTGCTGGGCTTATAGGTGTGAGCCACCACACCTAGCCTAGTGTTTATTTTTAATTTTTTGTTTATTTCAATAGGTTTTAGGGGAATTGGTGGTGGTTGGTTACAAGAATAAGTTCTTTAGTGTTGATTTCTGAGATTTTGGTGCACCCATCACCCGAGCAGTGTACGCTGTTCCCAGTGTGTAATCTTTTATCCCTCACCTCCCTCCTGCCCTTTTCCCTGAGTCCCCAAAGTCCATCGTATCATTTTTATGCCTTTGCATCCTCATAGCTTAGCTCTCACTTATGAATGAGAGCGTACAATGTTTGATTTTCCATTCCTGAGTTACTTTCCTTAGAATAATGGTCTCCAATTCCATCCAGGTTGTTGCAAATGCCATTATTTTGTTCCTTTATATGGTTGAGTAATATTCCAGAGTGTGCCCGTGTGTCTGTCTATCTATCTATCTATCTATCTATCTATCTATCTATCTATCTATCTATCTATATCACCCTGTCTTTATCTACTGGTTGATTGATGGACGTTTGGGCTGGTTCCATATTTTTGCAGTTGTGAATTGTGCTGCTATAAACATGCATATGCAAGTATCTTTTTCATATCATGACTTCTTTTCCTCTGGGTAGATACCCAGTAGTGGAATTGCCGGATCAAATGGTAGTTCTACTTTTAGTTCTTTAAGGAATCTCCACACTGTTCCACAGTGGTTGCACTAGTTTACATTCCCACTAACAGTGTAAAAGTGAATAACTAGTGTTTAAAACTTGAAAAATATAAAGTGTGGATTCATAGAGCCTTTATCCAATGGCTTTTATTTAGTATAACATTAAAAACCTGTCATCTCACTTAAAGGTATACTATCAGACTAAAAGCATTCACTCTCTAAAATAAATATACATAAAATTCTAAATAAGAAGAATTTATGGATTTTTCACAAGCCTGCTGAAGAGCATTGAGAATACTGAGTAATAGCACTAATTCATATGTGGATGGTCTTTTGTTGCAATCTTATAATCACTTTCTCGTCTTCTTTTGGCTAGTTGGAGATCTTGGAGCCCATTTTATTATGGTTCATTATTCCCTTATTATTCCCAATTCTTCAAATCTGCATAAAGGACAATTACATCATATGATATCCATAATAAAGTCAATCTCTTTGTGGGTTGAAGTTTAATTTTATAATCAGTGGCTTTTAACAAGTAGCATTTTAATTTTAGTTTTAATAAAAGATTGTGATAATACAAAAATTTCAAAGAAATTATTTCTACAACGAATGGCAATAATTTTAGGTGATAGAACATGCTTTAAAGAAATCACTTTATTTCTTTAGAGCAGTTTTAAGTTCACAGCAAAATTGAACAGAATGTACAGAGAATTTCCATATACCTCCTGCTCCCACCCATGCACCACCTCCCTCACTGTCGACATGCCACACTGAGTGGTACATTTGTTACAATCAATGAAACTACATTGACAGATCATTATCATCTAAAGTTCAGAATTTACGTTATGGTTCACTCTTGATGTTTTATATTCTGTGTGTTTTGATGAATGTAGTATGACATAAATCTAACATTATAGTGTCATACAGAGTCACTCTACTGCCATAAAAGTTTTTGGTGTTCTGCCACAGCAGTCCCCAACCTTTTTGACACCAAGTACTGGTTTGGTGGAAGACCATTTTTCCATGGACTGAGAGAGGGGTGTAGTTTCAGGATGATTCAAGCCCATTATATTTATTGTGTGCTTTATTTCTATTATTATTACATTGTAATATAGAAGAAAATAATTCTACAGCTTACCATAATGTAGAATCAGTGGGATCCCTGAGCTTGTTTTCCTGCAACTAGACAGTCCCATTTGGTGATGATGGGAGACAGTGACAGATCATCAGCCGCTAGATTCTCATAAAGCACATACAACCTCGATCCCTCGCATGTACAGTTCACAATAGGGTTCACGCTCCTATGAGAATCTAATGCCATAGCTGACCTGACAGTGGGCAGAGCTCAGGCAGTAATGTGAACCATGGGGAGTGGCTGTAAATACAGATGACACTTCATTCACTCATCCTGGGATCACCTCCGGCTGTGTGGCCCAATTCCTAATAGGCCATGGGCCAGTACTGGTCCATGGCCCAGGGGTTAGGGACCCCTGCTCTCCCACCATTTTCACATTTCCAAAATGTTATATAATTAAATTACGTATATGTGGCCTTTTTTATATTGACTTGTTTTGCTTGGTAATATATATATTTTTGTTTCCTTCATGTCTTTTTATGGCATGATAGTTCATTACTTTTCAGTGTTACATAATATTCCACTGTCTAGCTGCAGGTCAGTCTTTGGGGCCTCAGGCTGTAGAGGACCCAGGGTCCAGGTGTATTCTGGCAGACCCAGGTTCTAGGCCTACTTCAATAAACTCTAGTAATAAGCCAGCCCTGACAGACCAAGATCCCAGGACCACTCCTGCAGACACAGGCACCAAGCCAGCCTCCATGGACTCGGGACCCAGGTCTGCCTGCCCCCATGGATTCAGACTGCAAGTCTGTCATAGTGCCAGACTAGCCTCCATGGCTATAGGCTCAACACCCACCCCTGTGGACCCAATCAACAGGTCCACCCCAGTGGTGCCAGGGAGGTCAAGGCTGCAGTGAGCCAAGATCACACTACTGAACTCTAGCCTGGGTGACAGAGTGAGACTCCATCTCAAAAATAACAGCAACTGGCCGGGTGCAGTGACTCTTGCCTGTAATCCCAGCACTTTGGGAGACTGAGGCAGGCAGATCATGAGGACAGGAGTTCGAGACCAGCCTGGCCAACATGGTGAAACCACATCTCTACTAAAAATACAAATAATTAGCTGGGCAGGTGCCTGTAATCCCAGCTACTTGGGAGGCTGAGGCAGGAGAATCGCTTGAACCTAGGAGGTGGAGGTAGCAGTGAGCCTAGACCATGCCACTACACTCCAGCCCGGGCAACAGTGCGAGACTCCTCCTTAATAATAATAATAATAATAATAATAATAAAACAGCAACTGCAATAAAATACCAACATGTCATATTAGTACATGATAGATATAATTTTATTTGTCAATTAAAATAAATTTTAAAAAGGAAGCAAGGTGAACATGATGCACTGTGTAAAAAAAAAATGTAAGCAGGCCTTTAGCGATCTGTTCACAAGGTGTGCAGCGGGAGAACCTGTCCTACAGCCCCATGATGAGGTTTCAGTGTGTGGTGAGCCTCTGCCCCAGACTCAGAGCTTCACAAGCTCTCAGGTTCCCTCCCTGAGGTGATACAGGATGGCTGGCGTGGCCTGGAGTTGGGTACGTCCCTTTGCCCAGGTGAGCCAGACTCTCATAAAACCCCAGCAGGTTAGCCTCTGTTAATGAGTTTCTCCTGAGAGCTTACCTCATTAAGAAGAGCAGAAGGCTCTGGTTTATTTCAAAATGGTTCCTTTTCCCTTCTCCCTGCCGGAAGCACTGGGGGATTTTCTCTGACATTCATTGTGAGGACCTGGTCGAGTCCCTGGAGGTAAATCTCACAAAATGTGGGAGCCTGCCTGTGACTCCGTCTCCCTGGAGTTTTTATCCTGACTCGTCCACACCCAGCCTCCAGCCATTCTTCAGTCACAGCTCAGGTTCTCCCATCTTGGCTCTGTTCCTGCAGAGGCTTTTGCTGGTAGATTTTGGCTTGGGTAAGTTGTGATTCTCTGAGTCCTGTCTGTTTCTCCAATTTTGGGGGTCTCAGTGTACCCTGTGCCCTCACTTCTCTGACAGCTCTAAGAAGAGTTGATTATTTTCCAGTTTTTAAAAAATTTATCTTAATTTTAATGTTTAAATTAAAATAGGTACAGGATATGCAGCTTTGTTACATAGGGAAATGTATGCCATGGTAGTTTGCTGCACCTATCAACCCATCACCTAGGTCTTAAGCCCAGCATGAATTAACTATTTTTCTTAATACTCTCCCTCCCTGTATGCCATCCCCTCTACGAAAGAGCCAAAACCAGGAATACCATTTGACCCAGCAATCCTATTACTGGGTACATACCCAAAGGAATCTAAGTCATTCTATTACAAAGATACATGCACGTGTGTGTTCATTGCAGCACTATTCACAACAGCAAAGACATGGAATCAACCCAAATGTCTATCAACGATAGACTGGATAAAGAAAATGTGGTGCATGTACACCATGGAATACTATGCAGCCCTAAAAAGGATTGAGATTATGTCCTTTGCAGGAACATGGATGAAATTGGGAGCCGTTATCCTCGGGAAAATAACACAGGAACAGAAAGCCAAACACCACATGTTTTCACTTGTAAGTGGGAGCCGAATGATGAGAATTTTCAGTTTTGTACTTGCTAGGATGAAGTAGACACTTCTGAGCCTCTTACAGGCCAGACTGGAAACTGGAAGTCAGAACAGGCTCTTGTAGGTGGATCTTTAAATACTTTGGAAACTCTAGACTTTCATTCCTGACATCCCATCAAGAAGACCCTGGCAATCACTTTATAGAATAGACTTAATATGTAGAATTACATAATATGTATAATTACATATAATTCCTGTCATATGTGGTGTTTAAAAAGACCATTTAATGTCAATATCAAATATTGTTTAATAATCAATTGGAACACAAAAATAAGGCTAATTTTAGTTGAATCTTCTAAGGTGCACTGAGCACTTTTCCTGTGCCAATCTCCAGGCTGAATTAATTAGATGATGGTTTCTTTAAAGGTTATAAAGCAGAAAATGCATGCACTATTATTATCTGATGAGGAAACTGAGATTTCTTTTTTTTCCCTCCCCTTAGAAACCAGAAGACTTAAATACATTCCTGAGAGACTCTCATGAAGATGGAATTAAAATGCTCCCTAACTGCTGATACCTTATGGGAATTCCTGGGAAGTAGATGCAGGTACTATTACATTTTTTCTTACTAATATTTATAGCGCATTTACTGCATCCATAGTGCACTGATACAGCGCTCTGGGGAATTAGAGAAGTGTAAGCTTAGCATGATATTAACTCAGGGATTTATATTCTAGTAGGGGAGACTAGATATGAGCTTAAATATCTATAATCCAGGATAAAACGTGGCAAGGAGCATGGGAGAAATGAGAGGAGGGAGCAATACCTCTGATTAGCAGAACTAGGAAGAAGGCTGACATGAGGCCAAGCTTTGAGACGGAGCCACTGGTAGGTGAAAAGGACCTGGTAGGTGGAATTCACTGGCAGGTGAAGGCAATGACCATAAAGCCGAGGCATGAGGGCCCAGTTGTGCTTAGCAAGGAGCAAGTTACTCTTATTGGCTGCAGTGTTTGGTGATAGTGTGAAAAACAGTGGCGAATCAGTAGATTGGAGAATATGAGGCAGGGCCTTGAAGGCCAGGCTAAGGAATTTAGACTTAGGTTTTTGGAGCCCTATAGGGGCACTGGAGGATTGCCAAAGTTTAGCAAAGATCCAGAAATCTTTAATGTTGGCAGAAACTTGACTGGTATCTAGTCTACAATATCATATTTGATAATCTGATAATGAGAGAGTCATTAACGTTACCAAGATTGCCCATGATAACAGCAAAAAGACATATTGTGAGGATGTACAGTTCTAAATTTAAAATTTTCAGGAGCAACCCCCAGTGTCTTCTTAATCACAAGTGAGTAGGTGCCAGTAGAGGAACTGACCTCTCAGCAGCTAGGTGGAATTAATCCCCCAGTACCTTCATCTCAACTAAGCTTCATGGTCTCATGTAGTTTTTGTAACAATTCTGGAAGATAGGTATTACAGTTTCTATTTAGTAGCTGAGAACAATATCTTCTGTAGTAAAATGTGTGAATCTGGGTGGCAAAGATGATCTTGAATTAAATCTCTGGTCAATAAAAAGCATTATTACGTTTTCAGACCTCACTACTTTGTTCAGGATTTCTCCTCCTTTGACCCTTTGTCCCAGAACTAATTCTGGGCCGGGCACAGTGGCTCGTACCTGTAATCCCAGCACTTTGAGAGGCCGAGATAGCTGGATCACCTGAGGTCAGGAGTTTCAGACCAGCCTGGCCAACATGGTGAAACCTTGTCTCTACTAAAAATACAAAAAAAAAAAAAAAAAAGAAAAAATTAGCCGGGTGTGGTGGTGGGTGCCTGTAATCCTAGCTACTTGGGAGGCTGAGGCAAGAGAATCTCTTGAACTGGGAAGGTGGAGGTTGCAGTGAGTCGAGGTCACCCCATTGCAGTCCAGCCTGGGCAATGCCTGGGCATTGAGGACTCCTCTAAAAAAAAAAAAAAAAAAAAAAAAAAAGAAAGCAGAAAGAAACTAATTCCAGCAGTGTGGGGCCATGCTGAGAGTAAGGGAAACCCCTGCCCCGGAGCAGCAGCCACGCCTTTGGGCAATACCATTCCTTTTCCTGGAATTCTTTCTCTGAATCACTAAAGCACACTTATCATCAAATATGGCTCCTTCACCTTTTTAGATTGCTTCTCTTCTAAACTTGTAAGAATGAAGAAGAAAAAAAAAAAAAAAAAAAAAAAAACTTGTGGTGTTTCCCTAATGAAGATACTAAAGCAGAGATTCAAGGAAAATATTTTCTGTATAGGGTGTAAAAAAACCCCATTGGGGAAGCAGGGAAGTAACAAAGGAACAAAGAGGCAGCCAGGAAAGAGTGTGTTAAGTCTCAGCAAGAGGCGTCTACTCCCACGGAAACTTTAGGAAATAGTGTAAAATGCAGCCCTCAGAATCCTCATTTTTTGGGGAGCGTGTGTGGCCTGGAGTTTTATACAGCATTTCTCATGAGTCATTGATGGAGGGCTGCTCCCGCGGTGCTGGCTCCCTGGCACCTCTGGTCCCATGCATGCTGACAGGAGGACTTGCAGTACTAGAGAAAATTCCTCAGATGCAAACATGAGAGGCAACAGTTAGACATCAGCCAGGATACACTGGCTTGGCAGGGGCTGACGGATATGGGCGGGGCACTGGCAACATTCATGATCATGTGCAATCCATACTGCTGGGTGTTATTAGTAAACAGCCAGCTGTGAAAGGCCCAAGAGATTGTGGAATTGAGAGAGTGGAATCGGGCCACCTGTCCTCTGGCAGAGAACAGGTAATGAGTTCCATGTCCCTGCTGAGGTGTCGTGCTCCAGCTGAGAGCCGCAAGCAGCATATGGAACCGTGAACTGCTAGCCTTTTTGTATAGAAGAGATGCTCTGAACCCACTCGTCAGCAGGACAAAAAGCATTGGGTTGTCTTTAGCCATTGAGCTGGTAGGTTTGTGTTGACCCCGGTACTCTCTGTGACCTTGCATTGGGCGGGCTTGATTAATTGTGAACAAATGTTCACAGAGACGTCAAAGCAAAATGAAAGGGAAGAAAAAGCTAATGAGCCATCACAGATCCTGAAATAACCTGCCAACGAGTCTGATGCTCCTCTTTCCTTTAAATCATCATGGTTTGCAATGATCAGGAATTTCTGATTATCATTCAGATTCTTAAAAATGCAGAGCTGCACCTTCTTTCTACTCACAGAAGCCTCTGTGGTAGCCATCCTCTTCACACTGTCCTCTGTCTAGTAGAAATATGAAGGAATATAACTCTTGATTAGATTTTCTCATTTCTAAGTGGAAGGTCAAACCTCATAATCCCCATTATCAAAAGAGAAGTACAAATAATGAGTGTCTCAGAAAACTCTAAACAGATGAAAGTTATTTTTCAATTACAATCTATTTTGCTCCTCTTTCCTTTAAATCATCATGGTTTGCAATGATCAGGAATTTCTGATTATCATTCAGATTCTTAAAAATGCAGAGCTGCACCTTCTTTCTACTCACAGAAGCCTCTGTGGTAGCCACCTTGGTTCTACCAACTGGTAGAAATATTTGTTTACCAACTGGACAAATATTTTTTGTCTTAAAGTGAGGAAGGAAATCCACTTGTCAGTGATGATTCTGAGTTTTGCTAAGTGGTGGTTTCGAATCTTAACTTTGATGTCAAATGAACACAGGTTTTAATTCCTTATCCACCATTAACTAACTTACTTGCTGTGTAATGTTGGGCAAGTATCTCATGAACTCTCCAAATCACAATTTGCTTGGCTGGGCATGATGGCTCACGTCTGTAATCCCAGCACTTTGGGAGGCCAAGGCTGGCAGATCACCTGAGGTTAGGCGTTCAAGACCAGCCTGACCAACATGGCGAAACCTCGTCTCTACTAAAAATACAAAAATTAGCTGGGTGTGGTGGCACGCACCTGTAATCCCAGCTACTCAGGAGACTGAGACGGGAGAATTGCTTGAACCTGGGAGGTGGAGGTTGCGGTGAGCTGAGATGGCGCCACCGCACTCCAGCCTGGGTAAAAGAGCAAAACTTCATCTCAAAAAAATAAATAAAATAAATAAATCACAATTTCCTCATCTGTAAAATGGGTCCAATGATGATGGTGCCCAACTCAGAGGATCATGAGGATTAAATGAAATGAGTTAAAAATTATTGCCTGAAATATAGGAAGAACTCAACAGAGTGAATGCTAATGTTTACATTGTTGTTGAAGTTGACATGGTGGTAGCTGCAGTTGTATTAATGGTAGTGTTAATAGTGCCACTCCCTTCCACTACTGGGTGCAATGGAAGGACCATGGATTTTGGAGGGACACAATCCTCAGTTCTAGTTCTATTGAATACAGCTGTGTGCATGTTTGGGTGTTTGTAAACATTTTGTTCGGAAATACTTACAAAACATCAAGAAGTATTTGGAACCGAACAATACAGAAAGGCTTGATAAATGTGAGTTTCCTTTCCCTTATCCTTCTTCATTACAGCTTATGTGTATCCAGAGAGAGGCTATTCCTTGAGCGTATTTATAAAAGCTTTATGAAAAGTTATTTTGTAAAAATCTGTTGATAATTCTAGCATTGAGAGAAAAATTTAAAACTTCATTTATTCTGTAAACCAATGGGCCACGTCACTGAGCCAGTATTTTAAATCTAGTTGTGGTTCACTCACAAAATAATTTTTCTGTTAGAGAATGTGACAGAAAAAAATCTGCGAGTCTGCAAAGTAAGCCATGACCCAAAGTTTAAATGGTTAATAGATTAAACAATGTCATCATCATAAGAAGCAAAAGAGAAGTGAATACACGTACATTGTTATTGCAGCAGAGGGTAAACTCAGGAAGTTGCAGGTCTGAAAACCATGAACACAACATGAAACATGTTTTTCCGATCTGTAACTGCTTGGGTTGGAGAACAGCTTTTGACCCTACATCATCACTTCACAAAACAAAACACTGAACTGGTGCGGAGCAGCTGGCAGAGAACAGTTGTTTTGCTCAGAATCCCAGAGGTGGATCATGCTGGGTCTGGGAAAGGGAAGACTTTTTAATGACTCATTAGATGATGGTAACTCATATTCAGTTGTATCTGGTATACTTCATAATTTTGAAATGTCATTTATATGCTGTGGTAAAAGTAGTATTAGGATGTTATTAGAACTAATACTGTCATGGTAGAGGTTGCTACTGGAGTATAATTATAACTTCATGTTTTCTGAGTGATATATGATAGGAATATATATACATGTATAAGAAGAAATGGTATCACTTCTTATATATTATGTTCATACATATTTGAGAATAAACCATATCTTATGCTGTCGTGGTAGAAGTTGCTACCATGTAACTTGTACCATGATAGTGTAACAACGGTAGCATAAATTTTCAAATATATGGAATATTTATTCCATAAAATATTTTATTTTCTAAAAAAATGAATTGCCCATGTTTCCTGCTTTTGTATGCATTTTATCCTATGCATTGTTTTTATGTTATTTACATGCATTATTTCATATCTTAGGATGAGATCTAAGATATTTAACCATTTATAAAGCAATGATGTGCTTAAGTGAGGAACAGTCAGGCTGATATGGTTCTAATCTCAGCCATTGTATCTGCCAAACAATGTTGTGGCCTCTTTCCATGTGTGTGTGTGTCCCGTTTAGTCCTAGCAATAAAATAGAAACTATATATACACACACATAAATAATGTAAATGTATATATATAACATATGTAATGTAATATATAACTATATAACATATATGATATAATATATAACTATATATAACATATATAATGTAATATATAATAATACATACATATATATATATAATGTCAATATATGAAAGCTACCTGACACTCTGAAAACATAAAATTGAGATTTTTCTCTATAACCAATGATCTTTCACCTGTACTAGGCAACTAAATGGAATCATCACTTTTTCAAATGCTTTCAACATATGTTTTTTGTTTTTGATTTTTTTCTTGGAGAATAAGTCTAGGTGACATTCACAATTAGGATCATATAGCACATGCTTGGATATTGTTTGTCTCCAACTACTTATATATGTTAATGTAAACAATATGCACGCAGAGCCTACCTGCCTCACCTCTGTCAAATGCAAATATGGAATCAAGGCAGCATATTTTTATTTACTAATGATTAATACTTCTTGGTTTTGGCAAATCTCAACTGCAAGATGTGGCAGATGTTACAACTGTGTTTCTCTGGTTTACACCAGGAAGACCTGATGTACTGTGGGTTTTTATGTCCATGTGCCCTTCTTTACCCTGACTTTGAAATTAAGTGTGGCTATGTGACTAGTTTTGTTCAAAAGTGTGAGCGGAAATGATGTGCATCACTTTGGGCAGAAGCATCTCCTTGTACACATCCATCAGTCTTCTCTTCCACTGTGGCTATCATGAATGCAATTGATGGTATGGAGAAGTTACGTGGAGTCATCACGTAGAAGACTGCTGCCCTGGCAGGCATCCTTGGCCTGTAGCAAACAGCATGTGTAACAATTAACTAACAGGGTTTCAAGGTCTGGATTTGGAATTTGTTCTTAGTGCAGGATAACCCAGCCCATACTCATTAATGAATATGGACATGAAACAGGCTGATCCATTTGTCCCAAAAGTAGCACTTTGAGTAGGCGGGCACAGCCTCGAGGTTCAGGAATTGCAATCAGAAAAAAAAAAGGTCAAGTTGCACAATTTTGAGATCACTTACATGGCTTTCCTCTTCACACTGTCCTCTGTCTAGTAGAAATATGAAGGAATATAACTCTTGATTAGATTTTCTCATTTCTAAGTGGAAGGTCAAACCTCATAATCCCCATTATCAAAAGAGAAGTACAAATAATGAGTGTCTCAGAAAACTCTAAACAGATGAAAGTTATTTTCAATTACAATCTATTTTTTTACATCATGGTAGTTAAATAAAGCTTCCATCACAACCTTGAGATTTTAGAGTGAGTTTCTCCAAATATTCAAAGTCCCATTTCATTTTCAACTTACAAATAAGATTTTCATAAGTAAAGAGAAGCTTCTGTATATTTGTTTGCCATATCAGATTAAAACAATAATTTTTTTTTTACTCTATTGGGAAGTCTTGTTTGGAATACTCTGTCTGAAACTATAAACCACACGATAAATTTAATATTCTCATTTTTTTGCTCTCATTAGGATCCAATGATATAGGCAGTTCCTTCTTGAACAACTGAAATAAGGTACAATGAGTGGCCCTTCCTATTGCCAAGACGTATGAAAGCACCATGGACAAAAAATATAAATAGCAATTGCAAATCAGAGCTGCATGTGAAAAGTCAGAAGAACAGACACACCAATTTGCAGGTGCCATAGTCCAAGGTTAGCTGTACCATTAAGCTATTTCTTATGCAGGTTAATTATATGAAACCTGCTCTGGGGTTTATTACAGCAAAGACTAATTTATATCACTCTTAAGGACACCTTCTTTGACAATGCTGAAAGTGACAGATTTTATATGAAATGGAAAATTTCTAATCTTTGTCTCTTTTTTTTCTGTATGGCTAAGTTTTCTACCATCTGGATAAATAGTTCAAACTCTTCATTTCTAGTTTCTAGTCCAAGCTTTTGAAAGCCTTAAGAATTCAAAAATTACCCTTTTTGTAATTTTTGAAGGAGTAAATTTGGAAGAAAGTAACATTATGAATGTTCCCTTTATAGTATTTAATATTTTTCTTATAAAAATAAAAAGAAACGTTCTTGAATTTAGAAAATTAGAAATTAAAGGAAATAAATTAAAAGAGAGTTTAAAAATAATTAATAAAATATGCCAACACAAACTAGAAAATGGATCCTCATAAAATAACCTGCAAATCAGCATCATCCCAGGAAAACACAATTAAGCATTTTCCGTTTCCATAAAATTGACCTTATTTTCTCCATAAATTTGTCCTTTACAACATTTAATTCGAAGACAAATTTATGGACTTAATTATTATTTGAAATCATAATTTTGAAGGATATGTAATATTTATACATACCTATACATACCTATAATTATACATTTGTTTTCATTTTCTCAGTCTAATTGTTTCATGTTTATGAACAACCCAATCATTAATATTCTTGCAGATTTTTCTTTGAAGATATTAGGAAAGTCAGATATAAGATTCTGAAAAGTGTAATCAATGAACTTGAAAAATCTAAGGGTCATGAAATATATTCCCAATTTGCTCTTGAGAAAGTATTACAACAAATTACTTCTCCACCACTCATTTATTTTATATATGTCTTATTCATTGCTCCATAATGTTCTGAGGTTGAAGACACAATGGAAAATATGATGGAACTAGTAATGCACCAGAAGTTAGCTTCAGGTGATATTTTCCCAAATCCTGTTAATTGTCTTTGGCTTTTTCCTTGAAGTTTCTAATCTAAACGCAGGCTGCAGCATCATTCCTGCCACTCCCAAAATTGAGTGAAGTCAATGTTTATGAGATTGTATGGATTCCCACCTGTATCCAATCACCTTAGCAATGTCAGTCATATGAAAAAGATACGGCATTTTACTTTACTATTAACATTAGAATTCAGTTTCAAATATAAATGGACCTCCACAATATAACTTTGAACATATTGTATAATTTATATATTGAATTAAATCAGAAATCAATTAAATGGAAAACAAAAATTAGATAAAACAGACAATACAGCTAGTTCTTTGAAAACATACTGCTAAGCCTCCATCCAAGCTAAGAATAAAAAAGGAAACAAATTACTATATCAGAAATGAAAAAGGACCCTTACCACTGACACCATGAAAAGTAAAATAGTAATAAAGGAATATAATAAACAACTTTATGGTCACAAATTTAAAAAGTATATAAAAGAGACCAGTTCTTTCAAAGACACAAGCTTTCAAAACTCACTCATAGAAAAGATAACAGCCTGGATAACATGGCAAAACCCCATATTTACCAAAAAAGACAGAAAAATTATCTGGGTGTGGTGGCATGCACCTGTAGTCCCAACTACTGGGGAGGCTGAGGCATGTGGATTGCATGCCATTAATCTATTAAAATTGAATGAATAATTAATGATCTTTCAAAAAGACAGCATGAGGCTCAGATATCATCACTGGTGAATTCTATCAAATGTTTAAAAAAATGATATCAATAATCTCTTTTAGAAGATAGAAGCACAGGGAGCATTTTCTCGTTCTTTCTGTGAGGCTAGTGTTACCCTAATATTAAAGTCAGACAAAGACATTAAAAGAATAAAGAAATACAGACCAATATCCCTCATGAACATATATGCAAAAATCCTCAACCAAATAGTAGCAAATTAATCCAACATTGTGCAAAAATTATTATACCCACAACACCGTACAATTTATTCCAGATTCAGGAGGCTGGTGCAACACTGGAAATTCAATTAGGGTAATATACCACATCAATAGGCTGAAGCAGAAAAATAATGTCATAGTATTTTAGAAAATCTACATAACTGTTCATTATAATTACTCTCAGCAAAGTAGAAATAGAGGGGAACTTCCTCAACTTGATGAATAACATATTTTTAAGACCTACAGCTAATATCATACTTAATGATAAGAAATTAGATACTCCTAAGATTGAGGAAAAGGGAAGGTTATTTCCTTTCTCCACTCCTGTCAACATCATAATGGAAGTCCTAGCGAATACAATAAGATAAGAAAAGGATATAAAATATGTACAGATTGGGGAAGATGAAAAAATAGTTTTTTAACACATGACCTCATTATCTATGTAGAAAATACAAAATAAATAAAATGGGGTGAGATGAGGGTAGAGGAAATATCTTGAAACTAATAAGTGTTTATGGCAAGGTTACAGGATACAAGATTAATATACAAAAGTCAATTGATTTCCTATATGTCCATAACGCCCAGTTAAAATTTAAAATTGAAACCAAAATGTAATTTACATTGACATGAGTAAAATAAAATAATTGGGCATAAATCTAACAAAGTATTTACAAAACTACAAAACCCTGAAAGTAATTAAGCAAGATCTAAATAAATGGAGGGCTAGTCTCTACTTACAGATTGGAAGACTTAATAAAATAAAGATGTCAAGCAGATATTAACAAACTTATTGTACAGTCTATATGGAAAGGTGAAAGACCAAGAATAGCCAATACAATAGTGGAGAATCAAGTTTAAGGATTCACATAACTGAGTTTAAGACTTACTATAAAGCCACAGTGTGTGGCGTGGCACAAGAACAAACACATAGACCAACGGAATAGAATACAGGGCCTAGAAACAGACCCAAACAAAAAAAGTCACCTGATCTTTGACAAAGGGGCAAAGGTAATCCAATTTAAATCCAATTTAAAAGAACAAAACAAGACAATCTTTTCAAGAAATGGTTCTGGAATGTCCTTCTGTTAAAAAAAATTAGGCACAGACCTTTTATCTTTCAGAAAAATTAAAATGGATTGTAGACCATATTATAGATACTCTGATGAAACAGGACGGGCTCCTACCCAAAATTTGGTTCAGATGTTAACACTGAAGTTATGAACAAACATATTATTTCCATATGAGGCATTTGGGGAAGAACAGGGCAGACTGTCCTGCTAGACCAAAAATGGCTTAAGAAAAAAGAAGGGAGACAATCTTGGGGGTTTTATGGTGGTAGGTATGGGGCCTGTGTGCTGGGTCTCCAACCTGGGCAGGGGGCTGGGTGGTTTGCACTTTCTGCTGGTACCAAAGGAGAGTGCAGCTGGGCTTCCTATCGGCTTGCCCACATGTGGAGCAGAAAGGGACAAGTGATGTCTGAAGGCCGTCAGCAGTCAAACATCAAAAACCAGAGTTGCACTTTTTATGACAATTTACCCCAGATGTCTAACCAGTGACTGACTCCAATGTGCCTTGAAAAAATTGAACGGAATTTGAAGTTGTTTATGTTAGCCGTCATGCTACTCTATGAGGCCTGCAGCCTGCGGCCATTAAAGGAGGGTCCTTTTGAGTATTTTGTTAAAGGGCTCAGCTTTGTACATTCTGAGAAGTTAAATGAATGCCTGCATCACGGTCAACAATGTCTGGAACTCTAACGAGGATGAGTGTCTTGGTGAGGCCTTGTGCTTGGCTTTAGTATGTGTAAAGACACATGAAACCTTTACATTTTGGATATCCTTGAGGCAAAAGATTCTCAAAGTTATTTTCTTCAAAGGGGGCAATTGTACACAAGATATTACTGTGGCTACCATTGGCCAGATCAGATAACCAGACCACTGGCAATGACATAAGAACTTGTAAAAGTGTGCAGATGGCACTAATTGTTGACCAGGGAATCCAGTATTAAGATAACTGCCTGAAGCTAGCATAATTTTGCTGATCCTTGGGTCCCATCCTTTATTAGGGACATCT
This sequence comes from Rhinopithecus bieti, assembly GCF_001698545.2. NCBI lineage: Eukaryota > Metazoa > Chordata > Mammalia > Primates > Cercopithecidae > Rhinopithecus > Rhinopithecus bieti. Next base: position 1,734,049 of record NW_016808376.1, read on the forward strand.
TGGTTAAGGGATGAAAAGCAGTAGCTCTTCAGGTACTTCATCACATGTAGTTGGTGGATACCATCTGTAAATTATATGAACACCCACTGCTGTCCACTCAGTTGATTACAAGCGGCTGCCTGGGTGGCTAAGGTGTTTGGGAGAGGGGTCACCTCCTCCAGCACCATGACATCTGTCAACAGACTGAGGGCAAGGGAGACCACTCCCTCATGCATAGAAATTTGCCAGAGGGCCCAGGTCTGGCTTTATTCTATAGCAAGCATTCTTTGATAGCATCTGTGTTGAACTTCCATGACCCAAATGTCATTGCCAGTGGTCTGGTTATCTGATCTGGCAAGCTGAGAACAGAGGGTCAAAACTCAGGGTATGTGAAAGCCTTGACTTCCCAGGGAGCACAGTACATGACCAGCGATGGCTGCTTTATTGGTATATAGCATAGGGTAAAGGAGGCTAATTTCTTGGCACAGGATCCCACGGATACTTGTTGGACTTGATGGGTGGTCCAGAAACTGCAGGAGGTATGTAAGGAGGCTGATGAAGTTTCTATATTGGAGGACTCTCTGGAGACACAATTGTATTGCAGTTTGGACAGATTCTAGAGTGCTTTGTTCAGGGGAGCCTCCGTCAAGGTAGACCAATCTCAAAGTAACAGCATAAATGCACATAAGTAAAATTTGTAAAAGATGAACAGTTTTTGCCTTCATGTCTCCAAAAGGCCTAAAAGATGGGGCTTGTTTTAACATTGTGGGTACTTGAAAGTTCAATAGCTGTTTCTTGACAGTGGCAGGATGCAGCAGCTCTCAGTTTACCAAATAAGAGTCTAGCATCTAGCCAAGGTGGAAGGGCCTTGCACTGTGTGGGGGATAATGTCCTATTCACTTTTTGTGAGCTTCTTTGTAAGTATTTTTATTTCCCTAATGAGCTTATCAAAGGCATATCCTCAGAGTAGGATGTCATCAGTTTCATATTATACCTGCACTCCTGGAGAAAATTGGGTACAGTTCAGATCTTGCCTGGAAAGGTTGTGTGTGATGGCAAGCAAGGCTATTCAGGTACTCACAGAGAGCTGGAGAAAGGCGTACCATGCCTCTTTGGAGGGGAAGGTAAACTGTAGCTGGCAGACTATTGAAATAGGCACTGAGCAGGACACATTAACCAAATCTACAATAGCAAAATACTTATCAATAATGTAGGCCATGGGAGCCTTAATGGGTGAGACTATGGCATTAGGGTTCCTGTAGTGTGGTGAGGAGTCATTCCTGTTTTCCAGGTTTATAAATAGGCACAATTGGACTGTTAAATAGAGAAACAGTGGTCTAGCTAGTCTTGTATAATCCTTTTCAATTGTTGAAGGCCCTTTTTTAATTTACATGGAACCAGTAACTCTTTTAACTGAGAGAGGAGTGATTTATGCAGTCTCATTTTGCCAAGTCAATTTGTAAGTGTCAAATAATTAATTTAATTTTAATATATTGCTGAGAGTATCCAAGCCTGCTATGAGATATTTTTGAGCAATGTTTGCCAAGACCATGGAAATTTAGACGAGGTAATAGTTCCAGTAGTTAAGATGAGACAAACTTCTTGCTTTCTATTTTACATCCAGTCACTCCCATAGTCTTATAGGGTATACTTGTTAAATTTAGTGGGATGACCAGGTATTACTGTTATTTGCGCCCCAATGTTGATAAAGACCATGATGTTTTGCCATTGGTACCTTTCAGCAGATGTTAAGATTAATTCAAAACCTATGTTAGTAAGTTATAGAAGCCAATCAGCAACCATTTATATTTTAGTAAATTTGGATTACAGTTGGGTCAAATTGTGGACCTCTGTTTCATTTTGTTGGTGGTGGTGTTCCCTTCTCATGTCTCCATGTTTCCAGATTCTCTCTCTTTCTGCCTCATGTGTGTGGTTTTTGGATATATTTTGGGGAGAGAGTTCTCTCTATCCTGTTTATATTTATACATTTCCTTATTTAAAGAACTTCAGATCAGTATCATCAGAGTTAAGTATCTCCCTTAGGGCAATTGTTTCTTTAAAGGATCTTAGGACCCCAGTTTAAGCCATGTTTGAATTAACTCCTATTTTGTACCACAAGACTGCTAGGAGTGTTCTTCCTCATAGTCATGTTAATGGAGGTTTGTTTAGTTTTGTTCGTTTGCAACAGAGGCAGAGATAGCAGCAGCAAAGTCATTTGTAGAACCATATAAAGAACAATCTGCCTTTAGGAGTGTGGCTTTCAGTAACTCAATTCTTCAAATAATGACTGGTCTTCAAGTAGTGACTGCTTTTCCTCCGCAGAAGTAACTACCCAGTGGTCCCATATGACACACAGCAGCATTCCACTGAGAACTCTATTAATAGGAGCCAACACCAATAGTCCCAAGGTAAGACATTTTGCCTGAGCCTAGCATTAGTTGCAGCTTATGCTAAAATTGAGAAATGCAATTAAATCTAAGATACCCAAACAGGTCTGGGCTCAGACACAGGCCCCAAAGTCACTCTAAGAAAGACCCCAATCCCATACTCCTGTTCTGAAATGCCAGCTAACCAAACTTCTAACTTAGTTCCAATAAATCTATAACAGAAACTTGGTAAAACTCAGGAAACACAACACAAAGCAGCACAGCTCAATGAGCAAGTTATCCAGCGGGCAGCAGAACTAGGTAGCTAGCCAGAGCAAGAGAAGAAATACACCCAGGGTAGTGGTCAACTTCCGGACATCTCATTCAAAGAGACAATTATTTTAAAGTGAAGATGGACTTCACCTCAAATTTGACTTGGATGTTAAGATTGGTGACACCACACACACACCATTAGGGTATGAAAAGTTTTATTACCTACATGGTGAGGCTTTCAGGGCAGAGCATAGCAGGCTACCCTTGGGTTGAAATGGCTTGAGAAAGCAGGAAAAAGAGAAAAGTTTAGGGTGTTTATGGTGGAAAAGTCGGGTGCTGGTTGAGGGTTCAGGCAAGGGGTTGTATATTTGACTGTCTTGCCAGTGTCAAAGTAGGCATCACTGAGCTTTCTTATCAGCTTGCCAAGATACGTAACAAGAGGGGAGGAGAAAGAGGTAAGACTTAAAAGCTATCAAAGGTCAAATATCAAATAACAGAGTTAAACTCTTTATAACAAACACGAATATAAAATGTAAAACTATAAAACTTCTAGAAGAAAACAGGAGAAAATCTAGGTGATTTTGGGTTAGTGATGAATTTTAGATACAACACTAAAAGTCTGGTCCATGAAAGAAAAAAATTGAAGATGTACTTTATTAAAATTAAAAACTTCTGCTCTGTGGAAGAGAAGTTAAAAGAATGAAAAGACACACTACACAGTGGGTAAAATATTTGGAAAACACATATTTGATTAAGGACTTGTATCCAAATGTACCAAGAACAAAATGTTCTTAGAACCAAATATACTTAGAACACAACGTGGTACAGCCACTGTAGAAGAGTTGGGCAGTTTGTTGCAAAGCTAAACATCGTGTTACCATGTGATCAAGCAATCATCATGCTCTCAGTATTTACCTAACTGATTTGAAGACTATGTTTACATAAAAACCTGTATATGAATATTTATAGCAGCTTCATTCATAATCACCAAAAACTGGAAGCAACAAAATTGTTCTTCAATAGGTTAATGGATAAGCAAACTGAAGTACATCCATACCATGGAATACTATCCAATATTATTATAGTATTAATACTATACTATATAGTATTAATACTATACTATACTATTAGTATAGTATTAATACTATCCAATAATATTAAAAACTGTTCTTTGAAGCCACAAAAAGACATAAAGAGAGCTTACATGCATAAGTCTAAGCAGAATGAGGCAGTCTAAAAAGGCTGCCTACTATATAATTTCAATTACAGTTTTTCCTCTGTGTCTATGTAGGGTTGGTTCCAGGATACTCTCCACCCTTCAGAAATACCAAAATCTACAGGTGTTCAAGCACCTTATATAAAATGGTGTAATATTTGCCTGTGACGCATATTCTCCCATCTATTTTAAATTATCTCTAGATTACTTATAATACCTAACACAATGGAAATGCTATATGAGTAGTTGTGTTGGTTTTTATTTGTGTAATTTTGATACAAATAAATTGTTATTTGTATTGTTACTTCTTATTGATTTTTTAAAATATGTCTTCAATCCAAGGTTGATTGATTCCAAAAATACACAGCCTGGGGATGCAGAACCCACAGATATGCAGGGCCACTTGGATGTGGCATTTTGGGAAAGAAAAACCTATAGAGAAGTAAAACATCAATAATTGTCAGGAGGAGATGGGAGGTGTTCAATAGATGAAGTACAGGGGATTTTTAAGTGAATGAAAGTGCTCTGTGCTACTCTGAAAGGTAATGCATGATGTTACACATTTGTTCAAACCCAAAGAACTTTAAAGCATGTGGAATAAGCCTTAATGTGTACATATCTTTAAAAAACATTTAGGGTATTAATGGCTACCTGGAAGGAATGCATATTGTCCTTCATGACTACCAAAAAGGTATGTATCGTGTCACAAAATAAATATTTAACTGTATTACAAATGTGTAAAACAACCTCAGTAAAGGGGATGCAGGTAAAAGTTGCTGTCCCGAGTAACTTTAGAAATGATTAGAGTTTGCAAAATTAAGGCAAAAAGAACTTGATATAAGCAATGTACTCCATTTGATAAAGTTATTTCTCATGGTGGCATAGGTTAATACTTCTGATACTGCTATATATGTATACCAGAATTAAACAATTAAGTAAATGAATGGCAGATAATAGAAGGCAGGTTTCTCACTTTTGGAGTGGAAATTTGCAGATAAGGACATAAAATGATCCATGTGGTAATGGATTAAGTTTAGAGACATAAATATTAACTCGTGTTTACCTTAATATAGATACCGATGGTTCGTATAGAAATATTAGAAAATAGGCCTGGCGCGGGTGGCTCGCACCTGTAATCCCAGTACTTTGGGAGGCCGAGATGGGTGGATCACGAGGTCAGATAGAGACCGTCCTGGCTAACACGGTGAAACCCCGTCTCTACTAAAATTACAAAAATTTAGCCGGGCGTGGTGGCGGGCACCTGTAGTCTCAGCTACTGGGGAGGCTGAGGCAGGAGAATGGCGGGAACCCAGGAGGCGGAGCTTGCAGTGAGCTGAGATCCGGCCACTGCACTCCAGCCTGGGCGACAGAGCGAGACTCCGTCTCAAAGAAATATTAGTAAATATGTGTGTATACAGATTAGCATATGCACATGTATATCCATGCTCTATCTCCTGAGAGCCTAGAAGCCATGATACCTAAGAAACAATGAGCATACCTAGTGGCCATGTCTTGGTTTATACTACTATTCTCGAATAAGTGGAACCAGGGATCCTTGGAAGTTGGCTGATTCTAGGCATGGGAGAAAGAAATATATAGGATGAGCCTGGAGCATCTTGTAGCGCCAGAAAGTAAGGAATTGTTCCAAGAAAAAAGAAAACCCACATTGATGGGCTATGCCAAAGACAAAACAAAACATAAGAGCCAACTGAAAGAGCTTCCAGTTTGGCTGCACCTAAAACAATTTGAACAGGATAAATTACTTAGCATTGAATTATTACTGGAAGCATAAGATAAAATTTTACAAATCTATCTTACGTGCAGCCTGAGCATAGTCACTTTCTTCCAGAGAATACAGTAAAATTTTAAAAAGGGATAATAAAGGAACTGTATTTTGGAGAAAGAAGGCAAACATTAGCCCAAACAAGTGATCAAAGTCAATATCAATAACGACAAATGATTCTAATGGAATGTATCCTTGCTATGCTGTGATGAAAATGGCACTTAGCCTCTATAAATAAAATATATTAAAGATACAATAAAATCCATAATCCCAGTCTCCCCATGAGGATAACATCATACAAATTCCAACAGAAGAGTGTTCTACAAAATGATAGATCAATACTCCTTAAAACTCTCAAGTTCATTTAAAGCAGGGAAAGTCTGAAAATCAATATTTTAAATATGAATCAATAATTTTTATGAACTCATATATTTAAATTTTGTTTTCTGATTCCAGGAACATTTAGTTGTTCTACTAATTATTTTTTCTTTTGTTCCTCAATGTAACTTATAATTTTCTCCTTTTCGGTAGTATTAGACATTATTTTGTTGACTTTTAACTGGATGTTTTATATTTTGCAATCATTTGCAATCGAATGCTTTATTTAAAACAATTGCTGGTATATCCTTTATTCAATCATTCAGACAAAATGTATTGACCACATGCTGGATGTCAAGCAATATGTTAAGCATTCAGAATCAAAAGTAGAAAAGACTGTCATAGCCCCTTCCTTTAATGGGATTTTATTTTATTAGGGAAAGTAGAGAAAAAACAGATAAATGGACAAATACGCGAGAGGTATGTGCTTCAAGAAGTAAACAAAGAAGGTATTTGTGTTAAAGAGCAAAGGAATTTGGTGGCGAAAACACCACCTAAATGTGGGTGTTTTCAACCATTCATGAAAACCTCCGACTCCTATACGATGTGCTCACTAAGTAATTGGGATGGAAAGAGGAGTTAGTCTTTGATGGGCGTGGAATATACATGCGCGCATGTATGTGTGTATGTGCTCACTGTTCAAAGACCACCATGAACACACCTATGGTTGTGAATGCATTGGGTTTCATTGTTGTAGCCACTAGGGAGACCACACAATATGAGAATCCTTGAAGCATTTCAGTGAAAAGCTGTGAGATAGGACTTGTTTAAGACTTTGGCCTTGGTTTAGATTATTTTGGTGAAGATACAAGGAAGCAGAGATTTTTCTCTAGATTGAAAGATATCAGAAGTCATGGGACAATTCTATGGCTGGGTATGTTAATAAATCTTTTCTAGAAAAAGGCAGACTAGAGTGAGGTTGGAGCCATAATTAGTAAATAAGCATCAATTGCTCATATTAGCCAAGAAGTATGGACTGTTAGGTGCTGTACAGTGTACAGTGACCTTGCTTTTGTCTGTGATTAGACAAAAATATGAAGTGGTCTTGATTTCACTGTATTTCATGGTCACACATTGGTCTTCTCCAGTGTTGTTATTTTGTGAGATTGTCGATGTTCAACAAGAGAACGTTAAGTCCTAGCTGTGAGCAAAATACAAAATATTAATGAAATATATATTTACATATATAAACATATAATACACATATGTCATGATATACACATCTCATCTAAAAAACCAAACAAGCATAATTTATAAATAAAGAAAGACAGTGACAAAGAGATTTTCAGATACTGAAAATTCTGTCTCTTCACTACCAATATGCAAACCCTTGGGCTTATCTTGCCTTCGAAGTAACAGCTACAATCTACTGATTTCATTTGTTCTCTGAAAAAGGGAAAAGTTATTACATGGCCCTGTTAGAAAATTATAAGAGGCCAGGTAAGGAATTTGAGTATCTTTCTGAAAGCAATTAAGAAAGGTTGAAATTTAATAAGTACATGAAAGTAAATTATTTTTAGTTTAGAAATATTACTCTAAAATAAGAAGAATGGGTTAAAATGGAGCAAAACCAGAAACAAAGTCAAGGCAGTGAGTCATGAGGCACTGCCAGTGCAGACATGATGCACTTAGCAGTGCTTCCTGAGTCTACATTGCCTGTTCTTCATTTTTTTGGTTTTTGTTTGTTTGTTTTTGAGATGGAGTCTCAGTCTGTAGCCCAGGCTGGAGTGCAGTGGCGCGACCTCGGCTCACCGCAAACTCTGCCACCCAGGTTCAAACAATTGTTCTGTCTCAGCCTCCCAAGTAGCTGGGATGACAGGCGCCCGCCACCGCACCCGGCTAATTTCATATTTTTAGTAGAGGTGGGGTTTCACCATCTTGGCCAAGCTGGTCTTGAACTCCTGACCTCATGAGCCACCCACCTCGGTCTCCCAAAGTGCTGGGATTACAGGTTTGAGCCACCCTGTTCTTTGTTTTTAGAGTTGCAGACCTTCTGATCTGGCACTTTAAAGAGAAAGAGATATTCCTTTATCCTCTAGTTTATTTCAAGATGTCGCATTTATTTTCTAATAGTGAAGGGCTAGAGAGCTCTGATGTAATTACTTTGTCCTCCACTCGCCCCAGAGCTTTAGTAGGCAGATATAATAGGACATAGCAGATGGTTAAAAATAGGAGTGAGAGAGAGGAAAGACTTAATGTTGTTCCCTTTGTAACACAAACCTTCTATAAATATAACTGAATTCACAAAGGTGATCATAATGGCAAAGGTTTAAAAGGCTGGTGGCAGCTATTATTTGATGACAATGCTGTCATTTTTGTCTCATCCTCACTTTTTTTCCAACCATGAGTAGTGCTTCCCTTACTTTATGACCAGTGGGTTTAAATTCCCTGTAAAATGCAGAGGGCAACTGTCTGTTAGTGACTCACAGATTAACCATTGTTCTACTTACACATGTGCTGGATGTGTGCATGATTTTCTCATTGAAACTGGGTCATCTTCCAGCCCTGGTATTTTCTGTTGAGCAAATAGCTTATCATTCACAACGGAGCACAGCTATGTCCTCATGCTCTTCCTCCAAACTGAATGCCTTGGCTTTTAGTAGTGTTCTATGAGACTAAATTGCCTGTTCTTTATATTCAGTGTTGCAGAAAATGATTTAAGTAAAATAAATAAATGTAGTCTTGAATAGCCCCTCTCAAAAATATCTTGTCTCATCAATTTCTGAAGGTGTTAAAACCACTACCACCACAATACCATTCAGTGCCTTTTCCTGAGCATTCCATTTAAGGAGAGTGAATCAAGCCCTATGAAAAAAAAAAAAAACTGTTTGAAAATAAGGTGCCCACCCTCAACATTTTATTAAATGAACAGGGAGGAGAAAGAGTAGCATCACGAATAGAAATTATGGAAAATCTGGCCAGGCACTGTGGCTCACGCTTGTAATTCCAGCACTTTGGGAGGCCAAGGTGAGCTGATCACGAGGTCAGGAGTTCGAGACCAGCCTAACATGGTGAAACCCCGTCTCTACTAAAAATAAAAAAAAAATAATAAAAATTAGCCAGGCGTGATGGCGCATGCCTGTAATCCCAGCTACTCAGGAGGCTGAGGCAGAATTGCTTGAACCCAGGAGGCGGAGGTTGCAATGAGCCGAGATCGTGCCATTGCACTCCAGCCTGAGCGACAGAGTGAGACTCTATCTTAAAAAAAAAAGAAAATCTGATACAAACTGCCAGTAATGGACAAATGAAGTTGCATGTGTGTCCCGGAAAAAATAAAATAGACCAAAGAAACAAAGTGTCATTTGTCATTGACCCATGCTGATTTGGTACTTTGAAATTTTACTTCTTGTGAATGATCATTTGTTAAGATATTGGATAAGGAGGAAAAGCGGCTTCACAAATCTGAGAAAGGAAGGCTCATTTGTCATTTGCAAATGTTAATATTAACAATAAAAATAATAGCAATAGCATATATGATCTACTAGGCTCCGTGAAAGGCCTTTTGTAGGTGCTGTGTTGTAATTTGTAGGACAATAACATAGGATTTTATGGATGATCAAACGGAAATGTAAAAAGGCTACATAAAGTGTCCAATGTGGAAGTCACATGGCTGGTAAATGACGTTCCTTACTGATTTATATAATTGTAGTCTTAGTCCTAATTTATTCTGGTTTATTGGCATTCAGATAGATGTGGACTAGAATGGTTACTTAATTTAATATTTATTGAGCATGAAATGTATGCTAAGTACTAGTCACTAAACAAAAAGCACGATACACAGACTAAAGTAGTTTCAATAAAATCCTGGAAGTAATTGGGGTGACCACAATCAGACGAAATGGTTTATGAAAGGATACCAGAGATGTGTCAAATCTGGAAGAGGGTTGGAAGGAGCGGACTTGGCTAACTTTCTGCCCAAGGTCTATATTCCTATTTATTTTCCATCAGTGACACAACTGAGAGAACGCGGAGCTCACACCACTGAGATGTTCCTTTAGGAGATAATGGCAATGGCCACATAAGCAAAACTCCCGATGAATAAGCTGTCCTAGTCGCAAGACACAGAGTGTTAGAGTGATACTTCCCCCGCCTCTCAATTTTGCAACAAATAACAATCCTCCTTTATTACTTTAATAAAACAAAAAGGTACATGAATAAGGCATATGCATGTATGAGAAATATTACTGAGCGGAGCTCCTGTGTCGTTGGGATTCGGTTTCCCAGCTGCCCAGGCACTGATTCATTGTGTGAGTGGGTTAGACAGTGCCTCCTGACGTCCTTTCTAGGAAAACTACTGGTATTGAAAACCCGTTTTGTGAGATTCAGATAGCGGTCTTTCCACATCACTGCTTTTCCGGTTTTTGATCACAGAAACCTCAGAAGGGAGCTCTCCTGATTCCCAGAGAAAAGCTCACCTCTTCTGATCTGGCACTTTAAAGAGAAAGAGAGATTCCTTCATTTTCTAGTTTATTTCAAGATATAGCATTTATATTCTAATAGCAAAGGGCTAGAGAGCTCTGATGTGAATCCTTTTCCCTCTCTGACACAGTTATCTTTTTATTGCTGTTCTCCATCATTTCTTTTCCTTTCTTTATATAATAAAACAAAGCATTACCTCCCCCCAAACCGCCAAAATGAGATTTGAATGTCTATATTCTCAAAATGTTTCTTTAACACTTATTTCTTTTTCTACTTTAATCAATTTAGAAGCTGCAAAAATTGAAAGCTTTGATTTTTTAGAGTGCCATCTTCAAAAGCCAATTTCTGACATTAAATGGAAATCGTATCCAGCATAATGGCTGGCTTAATACAACCTATTATGTTTATAGAAATCTCTACTTTTATTTCAGCAGTCTGTTCGATTTCTGTGTGCATGAAATACACACAGCATTAGAAACAATTTTTAAATTCCAAGTTACTAATTTTAAAGTAAAATGATCATTCTGCTTCTGCTATTTTATTTATGATGTCTTGTAAAATATAATTTTGAATACATATTGGCTTTTTAGTATGTCCTTTATACAAGGGCTAGATATGACTATGAGTGTCATAAAGGCAATATTTCAGAATGAATCATAAGAATGTTTATAAATGAGCACAGGAAATCAATTTCTTTCATTTGTTCTTTTGTTTTCATGATTTGCATTATTGTATTATCTGTATTTTAGCTTTTTAAAAATAATTTCAACCTTCCTTATAGATTGAAGGGTACATGTGCAGGTTAATGGATATATTGCATGATGTTAAGTTTTGGGGTCCACATGATCCCATCTCCCAAGGTGCTGAGCACAGGTATATGCATGATTATATAGTATGTGGTTTTTCAGGCCATGCCTCCCTTCCTCCCTCATCCAATAATCTCCAGTGTCTATTGCTCTCACATTTATGTCTATGTGCATTCAATATTTAACTCCCACTTACAAGTGAGACAATGCAATAATTGATTTCCTGTGCCTGCATTAATTCACTTTGGTTAATGCCCTCCAGCTCCATCCATGTTGCTCCAAAAGATGTGATTTCATTTTTCATGGCTGCATAGTATTCCATGGTGTATATATACCACATTCCATGGTGTATATGTACCACATTCTCTTTATCCAGTCCACTGTTGAAGGGCACCTAGGTTGATTTCATGTCTTTGCTATTACGGATAGCACTGCAATGAACATATGAGTGCATGTTTCTTTTTGAGAGAATGAATTATTTTCCTTTGGGTATATACCCAGGGGTGGGATTACTGCATCAAATAGTAGTCTTGTTTTAGGTTTTTTTGAGGAATTGCCAAACGGCTTTCCACAGTGTCTGAACTAGTTTGCATTCCCACCAACAGTGTATAAGTATTCCATTTTCTCTGAGTCCTTGCCAGTACATGTTGTTTTTTGACATTTTAGTAATAGCCATTCTGGCTGGTATGACATTGTATCTCATCATGGTTTTGATTTCCATACCTCTGATGATTAGTGATGTTGAGCATTTTTTCTTGTTTATTGGCCACTTGTACATTTTTGTTTACAAAGTATCTGTCCATATCCTTTGCCTATTTTTTAATGAGATTATTTGTTTTTTGCTTGTTGATTTGTTTAATTTCTTGGTAGATTCTAGATATTAAACCTTTGTCAGATGCATAGTTTGTGAATATTTTTCCCCATTCTATAGGCTGTTTGTTTACTCTGTTTGTAATTTCTTTTGCTGTGCAGAAGCTCTTCAGTGAAATTAGGTCCCACTTGTCAATTTTTGTTTTTGTTGTAATTGCTTTTGAGGACTTGATTAAAAATTATTTGCCAAAACCAGTGTTGAGAAGGGCATTTTCCAAGTTTTCTTTTAGGATTTTTTAGTTTGAGGTTTTACATTTAAATCTTTAATTCATGTTGAGTTAATTTTTATATATGATGAGAGGTCGGGGTCTAGTTTCATTCTTCTGAATATGGCTAGACAGCTATCCCAGCACCATTTATTGAATGGAGTCCTTTCTCCATTGCTTATTTTTTTTTATTTTTATTTTTTGAATTTCAGATGTTTGTAGGTATGTCAGTTTTTTGTGGGTTCTCTATTCTGTTCCATTGGTCTGTGTGTCCTGTTTTTGTACCAGTACCATGTGGTTTTGGTTACTATAGCCTTGTAGTATAGTTTGAAGTCAGGTAATGTGATGCCTCCAAGCTTTGTTCTTTCTGCTTAGGATTGCTTTGGCTCTTAAGGGTCCTTTTTGGTTCCATATACATTTTAGAATAGATTCTTCTAATTATGTGAAAAATGACATTGGTATTTTGATAGGGATAGCACTGAATCTGTAAATGCTTTGGGCAGTATGGTCATTTTAACAATATTGACTCTTCCAATCCATGAGCTTGGAATGTTTTCATTTGTTTGTGTCACCTATGATTCTTTTAGCTCTATTTTATGGTTCTCCTCATAGAGATCTTTCACCTCCTTGGTTAGATGAGTTCCTAGGTATTTCATATTTTCAGCTACAGTAATGTATTTTAGCTTTGATTTACATTGGGCGATATTATAATATTTTGTATTTTTTACATTATCAGGATTTCTAAATTTCAGTTTTGTTTTCCTTTGATATTATGTTCTATTAATATTCATTGTTTTAACTTTAGAATCTAAAGCAAAATGTAAAATTTAGTTCAATTCAACACATACTAAGTGGAAACAATGTTCATTTCAGAAGGGTCTTACAGACAGATAAATAAAAAATATTTTATTTAAATTCTCATAATTTTGTGGCGATGGATAATATACATATATAAGTAATAAGTGGGAGTGAATTGGCTAGGTTCCTTGAATGTCAGCAGTAGAAACTGACTCAGAGTCACATGAGTATATATGTTACAATTCTGGGAAAACTTCCATTATAAATTAAGAAAATAAACCACAATCACAAGTTCTTAGAACTCACAAGAATGAGTTGGCTATTTTGATTAACAGTAACCAAATCATCATTGTAGGGAACTGACAGTTTGAATTTTCTAATTATGATTTTTTTCAACTTCTAAAACTTAAGTAGGCTTTAGCAGAAAATACTCATGCAATTGTCCTAATTTTATTGTTTGGTGTATAAACCTACAGATTTTAATACATGCGTGAGCACTACCATGCTCAGGCTACAGAATCTTTTCATAAGACAAAAAACTTCCCCAAGCTACCCCTTTGTCACTCCTTCCCTGAATTCCAACCTCTGAAAATCAGTGATATATTCCCCATCACCATAGTTTTAAAATCCACAAAACATTATTGCTATTGCTTACACTGTCAATATTTATATCAAGCCAGGTATTGACCATTTCCATTGCACTATATTTTCTTGCATTTCAATTTTCTGTTTAGAATATTTTCATTCTATCTGAAGACTGCTTTTAATATTTTGTTCAATGCATATACAAGTGACATATTTTCAAGTTTAACTTGCCTGAATATGTGGGGTTTTCCCCATTTTATATGTATGTATTGACTTTATTTTCAAGGGATCTTTTGGCTGGGTATAATTAGAAGATGGCAATCATTTGCTTTTAGCACTTTAAATATATAATTCTACTATTATCTGGTTTTGATTATTTTGGTTAAATAGTCAGATGTCAGTCCACATGTTGTTCCTTTCAAAGTGACATGTCCTTTTAACTTCGACTGCTTATAAGATTACCGTTACTCTTATAATTTGGTTTTCATAAGGTTTGCTAAAATGTGAATAGTTTTATTTTGGATATTTTCCTTCTTCTTTTGTGCTCTCTGTGCTTTTGTATGATATTTTATTCAACTGTCTTTACTACATTAGTCCCCTCCTCGGTGATAACTGCTTTACAGCAATATATTTGGATTTTATTTTCAATATATTGCATTGTGAGAGGACAGTGTAGTTAGAGTTCTAAGATTCTCACATTTTCTGGAAAATGATGGTAATAGTTATATCATACTGTAATACATTTCAAATACATATTATAAGTCTGGGGTATGACATAAAATGGTAAAATAATGTCTAATCAATAAGGTACTAACAGGAAGAATAATAAAATAATTGTGAAGGAACAGAAGGAGAAAGGAAAATAGAACAAGTGAGATGAATAAAAGAAAATAGGAGATGGGAATAACCACAAATATATCAGTAATAGCACTTTATGTTAAATGGGACAAAGACTCCAATGAATAAAGATTATCAAAATGTATTTCCTTTTATTTTTTGAGGCGAAGTCTTGCTCTGTTGCCCAGCCTGGAGTGCAGTAGCGCAATCTCGGCTCACTGCAACCTCCGCCTCCTGGTTTCAAGCAATTCTTCTGCCTCAGCCTCCCGAGCAGCTGAGATTACAGGTACCCGCCACCATACCCGGCTAATTTTTGTATTTTTAGTAGAGACGAGGTTTCATCATGTTTGACAGGCTGGTCTTAAACTCCTGACCTTGTGATTCTCCTGCCTCGGCCTCCCAAAGTGCTGGGATTACAGGCATGAGCCACCACGCCCGGCCCAGAATGCATTTCTTTAGTGCCCTTTTTAAAAACACACCTCGAATACAAAAACACAGAAAGACTGAAATAAAAGTTTGGAAAAAGTTATGCCACACAAACACTAGCCAAATATCACTGGTGTCACTATAATAATAACAACCACAGCAGATATTAAAGCAAGGAAAATTAATAGAGGTAACATGGAGATATAAAAATGTATAATAAATTGGATCAAACCACCAAGAAGACATACAATTCTGAATCTGCATGCTCCTAATAATATAACCTGAAAATATAGAAAATAAAGTTGATGTAACCAAAAGAATAAATACTCCAGACCACAGTAGCAGTGGGAGACATTTAATGCATCTCTCAAAATGACTGATAAAGCAAAATGACGATATTAATAATGATGTGCAAAATCTAAAAACATGGTCAGCAAATTTGACTTAATTGACATATGCGCTGGATTGATGGTTGTCACCTGAGCACTATTACTAACAATCCCATTTTCCAGAAAACAATTCCCTGGTTATTATTTGCCAAAGAGGAGAACTTTGGAAGATTTGGAAGTCAGAAGTGGAACAGAAGGCAGGTTTCATAAGGCCATGGTAGCCAGGTGCAGCTTCTAGACTTGAACACAAGTCCATGCTGCACTCCACAGCACATCACAGGCTTTCCTGGTAGCAGCAGCTTGTTTTCCGCTCCAGGGCAAGAGGCTGAGATCTTACGGCTGCTTTTCCTAGCTTCTGGCTGGAGCTTTGCGGATCTTCATTCTGCCAGCTCCTCCCACATTTATGTAAATCCTTTCCCCTTCATTAGTAGCTACTGTGGGTGACCTGCCTACATCTCCTATACTAGGTCAATGCACTCATCTCCCACTGCTGTGACTAATGGTACACGGTTCTCCCTTCTCCAGAGAACTTCCATCACCTGTAGATGCACACTACCCCCTCCCACAAATTTCAAGAGGTGACTTTTATCCATGACTGATTGATACATAGATACAAAACCCTGGCTGCCTTTCCTTAAGGTGGGGCAAGTTTATGATGCTATTTGTGCCCAAGACTTTACCATGGTACTGATCTGAGGTGAGATACTAAATTAACAGTTAAATTAACATCTGTATTTGTCCCCTACCCTCCAGGTTCTATCCTGCTCCCCCTCTCTTTCCTACCAGTTTCTCCTGAGAATACTCTCAGTCACTTAGACGATAATTCTTCTCCAGACTCTGACTCTATGAAACTCAATCTAAAACATACCTGGAGTAGTTCTGTTTTTCTAATCAAACCAAAACAGATAACGGATTTGGTATTAAGGTGTTTCCACGGTAACATAACTTTAAGGATGGGAATTTAGAGCTGATCCTCAGATCTGTTTTGTTTCAAAGACATCAATGACTCTATTTCTAGTGGTAAATGGAACACTGGGAGTGATGGCATACAGGGTAAAACACCTATTTAAGTTGTCATCTGTAGTCACCCGAAAGAGTCAACTGGCTATGCAAAGCTTTGGGTGATCAAGTAGCTGCTGCAATGAAATGTTATGATGGGGATAAATATTATAAAGACTGTTGGAGAAGTTGCTTGGTTTCTTCTGATCGTACTCAAAAACTTTTAGACAAAAGATGATGAGTTCAGGGCTTGAAACTCCCAACACAATGCCTGAGTAAAGAACCAGAGAGTTTCTGTGATTGTCCTGAAGGAAACACTTATCCCTGCAGCTTCAGGGACAAGATCTCTGAAAAACAACCCCAAATTTGATCTTGCAAGTGGCTAAATATCAATACATGCTGAACTCTTCAAATATAGTTATAAACAATGATTGGAAAAGTGTGATCAGAAAATCTGGGCAGATTCTGCGAACCCCTCAGATCCATCCATCTTCCATTGTTGGTAAAGACAGTCCATTTTCACTTTCTGAGGATGGGTATAGCTCACCAAAAAACACTAGTCCTCCTTAAGCTTCCCCTCCATCACCAATCGCCACTCATTGCTTCCAGAATTTTAACTAGACTCAAATCTCAGCTGAGTCTACAGGTGTGGATGCCAAGGGTGACCTGGAAACATGTTATAGACACATACAGATTGCAAGATTTTGCCAATTGATAGATATCTTAAGAATATGCATGGGAATGGAATGTCAGGGTGAAAAGAATGTTTGAACAAGACAAATTTACTGATAAAAATGTACTAACTAGGTAGCCTAACTGAGGTTTGTTAGTGTGGGCATCTGTCATGGTTCTAGCATTTGGCTTAATAGGTTGAATGAAACCAGACCAACAGTGGCCTGCATTAAATGAAACTGTAATGCCAGAATTTCATTGGTAAATTGTAGGTTAAAGTATCTGAAGGCTTAGATAAGAACAAGGGAATGGACTTTTCATAAGCAAACTTCCCCTTCACCTAACTATTGCTCACAGAAAAGGTTTACAGGATATCTCTTAAATCAAGGCTTTGAAAAATACACTGGTGAGGAGAGCATAATTTATTGAAAATCTACTCAGCAAATGGCTATTCTCCACAGGGAAGAAACTAGAGTGGGAGATACTGCCGTCAAAATGTGGCTCTTGAATTCAATGACAGTGATGGAATTTTAGAGGGGCAGAATCCCAATGGCAACTTCTAATCAACATAAACACACACTGGGCATTATTACTGTAATGAGAACGAGTATTATGACAGATTAACAGAATATTTTTTTTAAATTTGTGTGTATGTTCCAAAAATAATTAATCACACGTGTTACTGATAAAAGACACTTTGCATATAGGACAAATGCTACTTCGTTGTCTCTAAGTAATATATCCAATGACAAAACATTGGAGGATTTATTGTGTATATTTTCTAGCAGTGTAATCCCTATCCCTTGCCAGCCTGCATTCCTCGCTAAGATAAGTAGAGGCTTTTGCAGCTATTTTTAGTTTGAAATTAGTTTTAAATAGGGAAAACATTCATCTTGTGATTACCCTCCTCACAGAATCCCAAGCCTGAGCTTCCAGGGGCGTCACACGGTTCCTTTGATCGGATTATCAAAATAATTTAATCCTTGAAGATCTTTGGCAGTGGATAATCTTTCCTCCTAAAGTCTTACAGAATAAGCAAAAATATCTTGGTTTAATAAACTGAGATCTGACCTGAATTGTCACTATTTAGAGTCATGGTCCTTTCTCTAATTCTTTTGTTTTTAATATTTGAAGAGATTTATTCTGAGCCAAATATGAGTGACCATGGCCCATGACACAGCCCCCAGGAGGTCCTGAGAACATATGCCCAAGGTGGTTGGGGTGCAACTTGGTCTTATGCATTTTAGGGAGGCATGAGACATCAGTCAAATACATATGAGAAGCACACTGGTTTGGTCCAGAAAAGCAGGACAATTTGAAGTAGGGGCTTCCAGGCTATAGGTAAATTTAAACATTTTCTGGTTGACAGTGGTTGAGTTTATTTTAAACTTGAGTTTGTTTGTAGTTCCAGAATCCCTTGAACGAAAGGAGTCCTAGGCAAAGAATAAGGTCCCTTTGAGTAAGAACCGCACAACAATGCCCAAATCTGTGTGTAAATCTTCCTTCCAGATTTCCCCCAGTGGAACTGACAGCCATTAACCTGCATAAATGAGTGTTATAAAAAGGAAAATATACAGACTTTTGAGGGAATACTGGGCACTAACTATAATGGTAAATTCTCATGAAGCAAAAGCTATTGTGATCCACCAGTAAGAGTGATGGTTTTTGGAACTCAAGAAATTTATGGTGGATCCCAAAACAAACTCCATGATTATTTACCTACTTCTGAAATACATGCTTGTATTAGAAATATTTATGAAATTGATAAGATCTCCATATTGGCTCCCTCATAGGTGTAGTGGGAAACATTATGATGGGAAAGACCAAGTAAAAAACCTAGGACTGCTTCCATCTACCACAATAGTAAATGAAAGGCAATACCACATTTTTTTTTTAGGAATTGCAGATATGGTCTCTTTATGGGAACAAAATAACACAGGTATCTACTATGCAGGTCCTCATCTGTCTAATTCTACCCACTGCCCCCCCGACCCCCCACCACCATCTATATTTTAGAAACAATTTGGTTTCACCTGAAAGGGACAACAGTATACCTTCACAGCCTTAACTCACCAATGCTTCAGCACTCTGTCCCAATTTAATCTGCAGAAAATTTGATTACCATTCCACAAGAGCTTATCCTGGTTCACCACATTGATGGTGTCATGAAGATTATATCTGTTGATCAGAGCCTGGAAAATATCCTAGACATTCTTTTGAGAAATAAGCATTCTAGTGGCGGAAATAACGCTACAAATATTTGGGATCCTGCCACATTAGTGAAATTTCTAGGTCCAATGGCCTAGGACATGTCAAGATATTCTGTCCAAGGTAAAGGATAAGCCAGTGTATCTGGCATATCCTATCACTGAGAAGCACACCTAGTGGAACTCTGATTTTCTTATGGGTTGTATACCTTATTTGGTCCACTGTTCAACCCATATACAGTGTTTTATAAAGCTTCCAATTTTTAGATGAACCCAAAGCAAAAGAAGGCTTTAAAGAGTTGTGGACTGCCACAAAAGCTACCCTGTTGTGTAAGCCACGATACTAAGCATGTCTGACGGTGCTTGAAGTGTCTGCGGAAGATAAGGATATTACAGCAACCCTTGAGTAGGGTCCCGTAGATGAATCATCAAAAAAGTTCAGGCTTATCAAAAAGGGGCACTCTGTCTTCTTCAGATAACTATTTGAAAATCAGCTTTTGGCTTGCTCCAGGGCCTTAGTAAAAATTACCCATGAGCCATCAGTGTACCGTGCGATTAAAATCGATGACCATAAGCTGGAAGTTATCTGACCCACGAAGCTGTAATTTGGGGCATGTACTGAATAACTCCATAACGAAATCAAAGTCTTATATGTAAATCTGGGCTTGAATAGGTCCTAAAGGTCTGGAAGACATCCAACTACAGGGAACCTAACTATGCAAAGGCCGAATTACTGTGCTTTGAAGTCCATCCCTGGGTGTGTGCTGAGGCCTCACTTCCTTCAGGTAGCTTCCAGACAATAACTGGGAGGTCTCCAACACCCTAGCCACTGGTTGCTTTTCCTAATCCATTGGACTGGTTTCATAAATGAAAAATGTGATGTTCTATGGGAGTTCATGTGCTTAAAACTATATCAGAGGGAAGGAGATTTGACATAAAAAGAGTCAAACTATACAAAGAGATGCGAAACTGTAAATGAATATTATCTATATCATGTGAATTAAAACTGTGTATGATCCTTTGTTCTAATCAGAATGGGAAAAAAATGTGTTCGTCAAATCAATGGCTGGCTATCATGTAACTGAAGACTTTTGAATACGCCCATAGTAATTATACCACATCTGGTAATGCAGTGCAATAAGGGCTACTATTTGATTAAGTTAGAAGTAGTTAGTTAAGATTTATTCTCCTGGATCCACCCAGTTTTTGAAGAAGTCAGACTGGTTGGTGAAGTAAATGGGCATTGCAGGAATCACTCCACCTACATCCTTCATGTGCTGTGTCCTTATATAATCTATACATTCCAGCACGTGCACTGTATTAAGATTATCTTGAAAAACAAAAGCAACTGGAGATACATGGATTTATAATAAGGAATTATCTCACGGAATGATGGAGGCTGAGAAGTTCAGACACAGGAAAACCAATGATATGGTTCCAGTCTGAGTCCAAGTGCCTGAGAAGCTGGAGAGCTGATGGTGTAAGTTCCAGCCCAAATCAAAGACAGAAGACTGATGTTCCAGCTCAAAGAGAGCCACAGAAAATTCTTTCCTATTCAGCCTTTTATTCTGTTCAGGCCTTCAGCGGATTGGATGAGACACACCCACACTGGGAAGGGCAGCTGCTTTACTCAGTCTACCAAATCAAATGTTGATCCCCTTCAGAAACACCCTCATAGATACACCCAGAAATAATATTTCACCAAACAGCTGGACATCCTATGACCCAGTTAAATGGACAAGTAAAGTCAGCCATCACATCCTCTTCCTTTACACTCTTCTGTCCCTCCTCTACCATATTCTGGGGCAATTTAGGCATTTGTACTCTGTCAAAAGTTGGCCATTGTTTGTTCGAGGCTTCTAAGAGTCACCCCAGCAGCAAAGTTGCCTTATGCCCTAGTATCCACGTTAAATTATGTGTCATGAGGAAGCACGCCTAAGTCAATACCTTTTTAGCTTATCCCACCTTAAATTCCAGCCCCTGGATGAAGCACACTACAATCCATCCATGAAATATTCACTTAGCTCCTTCTGGCACATGCCACCTGATTTTTATATTTCTTTATTTATATCATCTCTTTATAGGTCCAGCTTGGAGGGCCAGTCTATACTGGGATTTAAACCTAGGTATCAGGCTGGCACCTAGGATAGTGGCATGGCAGCTTCTGAGAAGGCCACCTGTCCCTCGTGGGTCAGAGACTTCTGCAGTTTCTTCTAGGGCAGTGTAAGTGCCAGCCATTACGAGGGAAGGGTGGGCCACCTCTGCATATCCAGAAGGTCTAGGGTGACACGGAAACAACCCATTCTGTGACTTTCATCTAGATGTCCTGATCTCAGTTCTCAGAGTCCCAGGTTTTTCTTCCTGGGTCATGATTTTCACATAGCAGATCCTGCCTTGTCTGAAAATTCAAACATCTGTGGATCTCTGCTGCTGCAACTAAGTCTTCAACCTCCTTTCATCTGTGTCTGCCCTTCTAGGATGGAATAAGGGCCTTTTATATCTCCCACTGGGGCTCTCTGTCTCTTGTACTTAGCCATCAACATCTGCTTGTTCAGCCCCCAGTCTCTCATCCTTCACTGGAGTCAACTCATCTTCGCCGTAGCCAGTCACCTCTGCTGTATTGATAGCCTTTGCTACCCTATAGATTTCAAATGCCTGTATCATTGAGCCTACAACAGCATCCACTGGGATAATTTACCAGGTCACCACTGGTGTAATCTTCATTCATTCATTCATTCATTCATTCATTTGACAGAGTCTCACTATGTCACCCAGGCTGGAATGCAGTGGTGCTATCTCAGCTCACTACAACCTCTGCCTCCCGGGTTCAAGTAATTCTCCTGCCTCCGCCTCCCAAGTAGCTGGGATTTCAGGTTCCCACCACCATGCACAGCTAATTTTTTGTATTTTTAGTAGAGATGGGGCTTCACCGTGTTAACCAGAGGAGTCTCAATCTCCTGACCTCATGATCCGCCCACCTCGGCCTCCCAAAGTACTGGGATTACAGTGGCGAGCCACCACACCCAGCCCACTGGTGTAATCTTTAATAGTCAGGTTGCTATTGTCTGCTACCTGAAATGTTCCATCTCACATTTGCACCTGTCCCAAATACCCATCTTACCTCCTGTTATCTCAGACCACTCTTGGCACCACTTGGGCTAGTCCACATCCTCTGAGAAGATTTCAGGATGAGATTAAATTTGTGAGTAGTTTGCACAGAAAATGCCTATGTGAGGGACTCAGATACAGAGGCAAAGGAACTTGGGAGAGCAGTCAGACCAAGAATACATCTCTGATTCTCACCCCTAGTTAGTGAAAGACAGAGGGACAAAGTTTGGATGGAAGTGACTTAGACTTAAATATCTCAGGAATGGTGGGCAAAGATGAAGGGGAGGTTCAAGCCAAAACTGGCTGCCAGAGGAGTCCTGTGTCTACCTCAGTATTCTGTCACCCTTAGTCATTAACCAGGAGCAACCCATGGGAAGCATAGCCTTGTTGCAAACAGAAATCAGCTATATTAAAAATATGGGGTAAGGATGATGTATTAGTCTGTTTTCATGCTGCTGATAAAGACATACCTGAGACTGGGGAGAAAAAGAGGTTTAATTAGACTTGTAGTTCCACATGACTGGGGAGGCTTCAGGATCATGGTGGGAGGCGAAAGGCACTTTTTACATGGCGGCGGTAAGAGAAAAAAGGAAGAGGAAGCAAACACAGAAGCCCCTGATAAACCCATTAGATCTCATGAGATGTACTCACTATCACAAAAATAGCATGGGAAGACCAGTCCCCACGATTCAATTACCTCCCTCCTGGGTCCCTCCCACGACATGTGGGAACTCTGGGATATACAATTCAAGTTGCAATTTGAGTGGGAACATAGCCAAATCATATCAGATGGTTTAGCAATAAATGATGCCAGATAAATGGGATCAGTGATGCCAGATAAATTTGTCAAACCAATTTGGAAAACTTTGATACTATCTGTCCTAAAGCTGAAGATTTACATGTCATATTGTTAAACATTTCTGTCTTATAAATGCTGTGTATACTGAACAGAAGTGTACACATTTCTACCAGAAAGATTTCAAACGTGTTGATTTTCATGATAGTCATAAATTAAGTAAACCCAAAGTATACATCACCAAAATAATAAATTGTGGTTATATTAGTATTTTATTGCTGTTTTAAAAAATTCTCATATGCTTAACAGATTTAAACAACTCAAATTTATTATCTTACAGTTCTGGTGATTAGTAATCTGAAATGTGCCTGAAATGGGCTAAAGTGGATGTGTAGGCGGGACTGCATTTCTACTTTTTTTTCTTTTTTTTTTTTTTTTTGAGATGGAGTCTTGCTCTGTCACCCAGGCTGGAGTGCAGTGGCACGATCTCAGATCACTGCAACCTCTACCTCCTGGGTTCCGGTGATTCTCTTACCCCAGCCTCCTGAGTAGCTGGGATTATAGGTGCCTGCCACCACAACCAGCTTATTTTTTTTTTTTTTTTTTTTTTTTTTTTTTTTTTTTTTTTTTTTTTTTAGAGACTGGGTTTTGCTTTGTTGGCCAGGCTGGTCTCGAACTCCTGAGCTCAAAGTGATCCGCCCACCTTGGCCTCCCAAAGTGCTAAGATTACAAGCATGAGCCACTGCTCCCGAACTGCATTTCTTTTTAAAGAACAATCTGTTTTCTTTCATTTTCCAGCTTCTAGAGGGTATCCTCATTTCTTGGCTTGTTGCCACCTCCCATCTTCAAAGCCAGCAATGGCCACTCTGGTTTTTTTCACATCCTGTCCCTCCGACTCTTATTTTTTGGCCTCCTTTTATTTTTAAAATCCCTGTGTCTACATGTGGTGGCTCAGGCCTGTAATCTCAACACTTTGGAAGGCCAAGGTGGGAGGATTGCTTGAGGCCATGAGTTTGAGACCAGTCTGAGCAACATAGCAAGAACCCATCTCTACAAAATAAAAATCAAAATCTGCTGGGTATGGTGGTGGTGCACCTGAGTAGTCCTAGCTAGTCAGGAAGCTAAGGCAGGGGAATCTCTTGAGCCTAGGAGGTTGAGACTACGATGAGCTGTGATCGCATTACTGCACTTCAGCCTGGGTGAGGGAACAAGACACTGTCTCAAAAAGAAAAAAGTTAAAAATTTAATAAATGTATGTGTATGTAGAGTAGGTATAAAAGAAACAAGTAACAAAATCAAGCAAACCTGAGCAACATTGATACATCTCAAAATAAATAGTCCATTATGCATTAAGAATGAGTTTGGAGTAAGATCCCAAAGGATGATTTTCTTAGAAACACAAAACCTCTGGATTTTGAAAAACACCTATTATTTAGTTGTATAGATAAATTAGTTAGTTGTGTAAATAGGTGAGATGTTGTTCTGAACATGAAACAGACGGGAAAATGGCTTCTCTTCTACACAGCCTGTATGAGTGACACTGTCTTTTAGAAAGCAAAGCCGTTTGGCCATGGCTAGTCCTTTTTGTGCTAGCATTTGCCTAACTCTTTACTCCGTAATTCACACTCTAGTCAGAATAAGTTACTTTGAGATGTAGGAAAGATTTATCTTCTCCAAGGGAAAAAAAAGCAAATGTGTCACGGCTTCATTCAACATTGTATATCATCCATCTGCCCAGTACAACATGTAATGTGTGTGTGCTCAGTTACAAAGTCATGGTTGAGTGCCCAGTTACACTTCTGGATTGTTTGCCGAAATATATGGTGCAGCTGTTCCAGGTCTTTTTGTTTTGTTTTGTCTTGCTTTTTTCTGAAAAAAAGGACTATGATCTCCTGACATCCATTCAGTATGTCAGGCAGGAAGCAGTTCACTGCATCTCTTGATCCAGCATCTTCTTAAAAAGTAATATTAGGCCGGGCATGGTGGCTCGCATCTGTAATTCCAGCACTTTGGGAGGCCGAGGCGGGTGGGTCACCTGAGGTCAGGAGTTCAAGACCAGCCTCGCCAACATGGCAAAACCCTGTCTCTACTAAATATACAAAAATTAGCCAGGCATGGTGGCATGCACCTGTAGTCCCAGCTACTCAGGAGGCTGAAGCAGGAGAATCACTTGAACCCGGGAGGAGGAGGTTGCAGTGAGCCGAGATTGCACCGCTGTACTCCAGGCTGGGTGACAGAGTGAGACTCTGTCAAAAAAAAAAAAAAAAAAAAAGTAATATTAAGTGATAAACTAACTAAAAGTGTGTCTGATGAGGCAAATTAGAACTGCAAATAGTATTGGTTGTAAACAGCCACAAAATAATTCTAAACACAAACCTCCTTACAGCTGGAATACCTAATGGAGACTTAGTGGTGGTGACAGGTGGGGAGATAGTCAGTAATTAGCAGGGATGTTTGGAGGCACCGGTTAAAGGGAGATTCTTTATAACTTTCTTGGTGTCTGGTATGATGTGTTGACAAATACAGGGACCCATAAAGCTGGGCCCAGTAAGTAGTGACCTGGGGTTTGTCATTGTGCAGGACAAGAATGGCCAGTGGTATACACCCCACAGTCAGTGCCTGGTGAGGAAGGGGAGGGATGCTTCCTACTCAATACCTAATTCAGTTTAACTTCTCAGGAAATTAGCAAAAAGCTGTGAGAATATAGCAATGCAACCAATTGCTGACTGATACCACATGCTATCTGTGCTAGCTTCTTGCGAAAGAGATTTACAGTGGGTGTTTATCGTGTGGAGAAGACTATCTTTTAAAATCAATAATTCTTTTAAAAATAATTCTTGTTTTGGGGCCAGATGTCATGGCTCATGCCTGTAATTCCAGGACTTGAAGAGGCCAAGGCAGGTGTATCACTTGAACCCAGGAGTTCAAGTCTTGGGTGAGCTATGTTTGCAATGATTGTGCCACTGCACTCTAGCCTGGGCGACAAAGGGTGACCCCGTCTCTAAAAAAATAAATATAAATATAAATATATTAATTTTTGTTTTTTAGGATACAGTCATTACTTCCTTTGCTTCATTTTGATTTCTTCCCCAGCACCCATCTAGTCAATGTATTGTACTTCATACTTTATACTTAAATAATAATAACCTCACAACAAATCCCAGGTGAGATGTAATATTCATACCTTATCACATCCATCCCCAAATGTTGATTATTTTGCTTTTTTTCTACTTTTCTAAAATGTACTTTCCATTAGTTCTTTAATGTCTTTAGAGCAATATGTAGACTGTACCATATGTAAAATTAAATATTAATTGTTTAGGGTCACATCAATACTAGTAATTCAAATAGCTATTAACACTGTACTGAAGAAATCTATATTCCTTATAATGGAAAAGCATTTGAAGAAAATGTGAAAAGGGAATTAACCAGAAATTTCAGAGATCTAAACTGAATTTCATCACTTTCAGCCTCTTAGAAATCTTATCACTTATCTATTAAAAGTAGAGAAATTTTATCTGAAGGAAGGAAATCTTAGTGATAGCTTAATACATGCCTTCAAGTCTAAGTTGAATACATTGATCTCCATCTGTTCTCTAATGATATTGATGACAGAAGTAGGAAAAAAAAAAAACAGATTTATGTAGCAAAAGAAAGAGATTCAATAAAGACATCAGAAAGAACATTTTGTTAAAATAAATCATTTTTAAATATCAAATTCCACCAGTACCCCAAATCCCTTAGATGCCCCTTTCACTCTCCAGCATGAGATAAGGTCAATCAAAAATCTTGGTCTACTAGAGTACTGTATTGTTGAAAGAATCCAACGTAGTTCAAAATTATAAGCATCGCATCTAGGCACTTTTAAAAAATACTCCCATCTTTTGAAATTATATCCCCCCCTTTAAGAAAAAATAAGTTTTAAGCCTACCTTTCTAGGTTTCTTTTGACTAATGAGGCATTTGCTTGATAATGACAGATGACTAATGAGAATAAAGCCATTAATTTGATTTACAATTATAATTTATAATTAAGAAATTCACTAGGCTGGGCGTGGTGGCTCACTCCTGTAATTCTAGCACTTTGGGAGGCCAAGGTAGGTGGATCACTTGAGGTCAGGAGTTCAAGACCAGCCTGGCCAAGATGGTGAAACCCTGTCTCTACTAAAAATATAAAAATTAGTTGGACGTGGTGGTGCATGCCTGTAATCCCAACTACTCAAGACTCTGAGAGAGGAGAATCACTTGAACCCAGGAGGCAGGGTTGCAGTGAGCCGAGATCACATCACCACACTCCAAGCTGGGTGACAGAGCAAGACTCCATCTCAAAAACAAAATAAAAAGAAGAAAAAACAAATACATTTAAATAAGCCTCTGTTCCATACCAACACATAAGTTCAAGACTAAAGAAATTTTAACATTAATAGTGCTATTGATGAATCCTAAATATTGATATTGATAATGATGCTAGAGGAGCACAGTATCAGTAGCTTTGTAGGAGTTTGTGAACCAGTGCTGTAAGCAGTTTTTGAGACTCTTGAATTCCTCATTTACATTTAATGTTTATTAATCTATCAGTGAATCAGCTTGCTATTAGGAAAGCATACTTTATTGACTTTTGAGACATAAAAGAGGAAATCTCAAATTAATGATCTACAATGAGTACATACTATTTTCTTATTTAGACTTCTAAATCACTGTGACTATAGAGCTAATTAAAATATTTTAAATTTCACCATTGGAATAAAACTACATCTATTTATCAGTCTTCCATGGAACACATGTCCTTTGAAATCTAGTCCACTCTCCATAAATATTTTGAAAATTTTATACCAACAGCATGCAGTTTTAATTACAATTTATAGGCTTGCATTTAAATTGCATTTTAAACTAATTCGGTTTGTTCTTAAAGTTAATTAACTAATCAAGAGAATGTTTCTTGATGCAATTGAGATAATAGAGCAGATGTGGAGATTTATTGGCGTCTCTTGGAAGGCTCCCAAACTTAGACATTTTCTCTTTGTCATGCTTAACTAACCTTTAAAACCATGTGACTTTTCAAGAGGAGAGAGACCATTCATATCTGCTTATAGTGGACACTCAGCAAAAGTCAAGTAAGACTTTTATATTTGAGTTAATACTCATACTGTTTTCCACGTAAATTCTCTTGTTGATGCTAGCATTATGCAACTCAACTGAGTATATGCGGGACATATTCTTTTCTTAATGATATGAATTGATTATTTCTTTCACTCAGATATACTATTGCATTGGATTGTTGAATCTTGTTTTTGTTAAGTAATACGGACCTGTGAAAAGAAGTCTCCTTCGTCAAATTCATGAATCCCACTCTGAGAACGATAGTCGTCATGCATCCAGCAACTTCCCTACTCAGAATTCAGGCTCATTCTTTCCTTTTTATGTACTCTTACGGCATGTCAGTGAGGCATGGAAGAGCAACTCTTCTATTGATTCATGAAAAAGGTCATAAGTTACAGGATGATTTTGAGTTGGCTTTATGACCATTATTCCATGAAGTGCTTCACAGGTAGCATCATCTTTAACTCTCATAACAAGGTATAATACTGCGTAGTACTAGCTCCTTACTTACAGCTGAGGACACTGAAGTCCCGGAAGGATAGGTAATTTGTCAAAGAACCACAGAGAGGAAATTCTGGACTCAGAATTGACATCTAAGTAGCCTGGATTCAGAGCCTGTGTAACAGTTGTAAATTTAAAAACGAGGCACATGTTTTTCATAGGTATTATGGGTAATACTTCACATTCTGCTTTTATTTGAAATGGAATAGCCGGGCGAGGTGGCGGCGCCTGTAGTCCCAGCTGCTCGGGAGGCTGAGGCAGGAGAATGGCGTGAACCCGGGAGGCGGAGCTCGCAGTGAGCTGAGATCTGGCCACTGCACTCCAGCCTGGGCGACAGAGCCAGACTCCGTCTCAAAAAAAATAAAATAAAATAAAATAAAATAAAATAAAATAAAATGGAATAAACCTTCCAATTTCTATAGTCTGAATGAGAATAATTTTAATAGATATTTAATAGTGTACCTGGTTTATATATCTTAACTGGTTAAATACGTTTCCCTATTATTGGATATTACACACACACACGCACACATATATATATGTGTGCGTGTGTGTGTGTGTGTGTATTTAGTGTCTAGAACAAGGGTGCATGAGTGTGTGTGTGTGTATTTTCATTATATAAGTACATAAGTATGCTCATACAAATGAGGTTTTACTTAGGCTGATCTCTTTTCCTAAAATTCTCAGAAGTGGGATTCTGTGCATATAAGTGTGGCTATTTTTATGGATCCTGTCATCTCTTATATATTTGTCAACGAAAGAGACAGGCAAAGAAAGATCAAGCAGCTCACATAGTGGGTGGAAAACAAAGACAATGCCATCTGCTAAAGAGCGAGGTATTTCCACTCAAATCACTAGCACAGATGAGGTAATTCAGTATTTCAGTGATGCTTTCCAGAGAGTTAAACACTGTGCAGGGACACATGTGACTATAACGCATGAAGAACACATTTCCCAAGCCCTCTACAGCCTGAGAATTTATTTCATTTTTTTTTTAAGTCACTGACAGTGTATTACTGACACTGACAAGATCATTGCCAAACTGTGTGAATATTTGTTGATCAAAAGTTCAGATATATAGATAGTATTTTAGGATTGGTAATCAAACTCTTCCAGAGAATAACTTCTCAAAATGTGATGTGGTAAATCAGGGAATCTGCTGTGTTGTCAGCATTAAATGCATCTTAAATTTATAATATTTTTGACTTATGATGGGTTTATTGGGATGTAATCCCACTGTAAATTGGGAATGTAAAAGAATCATTAGTTTGTTGATGGACTGTGCTACAATGGATTTTTTTTTTTATATGGGAACCTGTTGTAATTCAGAGGAAGTAGTCTGATCTATAGATATATGTCAGTGCTATAGGATAACTGAATGCGATATTTGGTCTGTGATTTAAAGGTCTATATATTAGTTACTGAGTAACTAAGAAGGATATAAAGATGAAGTTCCATTCATTCCATGCCTTCAACATACAAAGTATTTTCCAAACATCATGGGCTGTTATTATCAGGTAATATGTTTCTTTTTAACTACTATACAAAAGGATTGTTTTATATAAATAATTTAAGGAACTGCTTATATAAAGATATTTATGTAAACTGATTAGTAGATGATTCATGGTATTCATAGAATACTTTATGGAATTGTTTAAATCGAGACCATTTAAAGAATTCCATAAAGTAAATATTCTATGTTTGTTTTAAACAATAGAACCTAAAGCATTTAGCTGATACCCATAAAACTTACCACCGTAGGCATCCTGACCCTTTGCAGGACTTCACTATGAAGATGACTGACCATTTCACAGATGCCTAATGGCCATCGTAACACATTCATGCCAGCTGGCAGAGAGCAGGTACACAAAAACAAGCCTGAAGTTAAATAATTGTGACCGCTTGAACAAATGCTACCTTCTTGTCGAATGCAATGCAAGCTCCTCTTGTTTTTCAGCTCAATTATTTTGCCTGCTATGCCCAGTAGGCGTGGGTCAGTGCCTTAAAGGTCACTACTACCACAGTCCAAATTTTAAAGAGTAGACTGTCGTTAGCCTTTGGGTCTGTTATTGTAGCAGAAACAAGCTTACTAGTGGTTTGTGAGCATGCTTTGATACCCCTGCAGTCTTGTTTCATTGACATACAGAAGGCTGACATCCAGAGACACTCTTCCTGGGCATTCATGTGTATCAGGTTTGGTACTCTCACTGTCAGCTTGATAGACCCACTAAATGACTGTGCATTGATCCAGAAGCAACTGTTCCTCATTCTCTGCAAGTTGTTGGAGGATTTCTGCATACCATACAGGGTGACAGCTACTTTCCTTCTTTTTTGGGGGTGATGATCAATGATGCTACTCACATTTAAATTTCTCCATCACCTAACATTTTCTTTCATTTGTTCTTATTTTCCCCCACTTTCTCTCAGAAGTATTTAACTCTAAGAATACCTATAAAAAACATATTTTTCCTACATAGTGTTCTTATCACTGTCAAGTGAGAATTACTTGCCTAGAGAATGTGTGTGTGTGTGTGTATGTGTGTGTTCCATCATTTGAAACAATCAGGCAGAGGTAGTGACAAAGATGTGACTCCATCTTATAAACTCTACACAAAGTCACTGTTTCACAGTCTGTCTCAATGCATTTTTTAGGTCTTCCAACACTATAAAGAATATTTGGGCCTAATGTATTGCTGTTACTCATGCTCAGCATTTCATGATTAATTCTTTTTCTATTTATCTTCCCCATGCCTGTTGAGTCCACCCTTTGACATCAGATCTCTTTGTCAGCTGCCAGAGTAGTTTGCAACAGTTTGGGGGCCAAGTTAGCTTAAAACGGATCTTATCAGTTACAAAATGTCCTCTAAGGCACCCCCACCTCACTGAATAATGAATCACTGTAATTTTATAGATACATGGACCCATTGTTCTGCTTATGACTCTTGAAAGACAAAAATTTCACAGTGTATCACTCTGGAAGTTTTCTGAAGCCTTACCACAGATTTGGAAGAAAGCATCTCTCTCTGACTGCATGACTCCAGAAGTCGGTGGAAACTATTAAACTATAGTGGAGCAGGTCTTCCTGATTCTACGTTACGAATTATTGTTAAGTAGATTTGTGGAAGCAGGTCTGGCCAGAATTAATATGGTCCATTACCCTAGGAGCATTGCTTTTGAATCTAACAGTCCTAGAGGAGTTCCTTTAGTTATAAACACTTTAATTTGCTTATATTAGTGCAGAATAATAGTGCCTAACCCATGTTCTTTTGAAAATCAAATGAGGTATTATCATAAAGTATATATCACCATGACGTAGTTACTACTGAGTAAATGGTAATCATCATAATAATGACTAGAAACACAGTCATTCTCAGATAGTCCAGAACACTGTAAAAACAGTTTGCTGAGCCTGGTGCCATCCACTCTTTTGAGATTAAGTACATATTTAAGTGAAGCCCAAACTGGGCAATTATATGATGGGTTGAATAGCCAAGACATATAACCCTTAAATGTATATTTAAGCAAAGCCCAAACTGAGCAATTATAAGATGAATTAACTGGAAAACATACAGAAAATTTTAGAAACAGAAAAATTTTAGATGCAGTAAGCATATCTGAATTCCAAAACCTCAAGTTATGGTAGGGACTATCATACAACAGAGATCACCAGACATCTGGAGGGAAAAATACTCAAGAGAAAAGGACAAAAGAATTTCATGAGACAAAATCATAGGAAATGGACACTTAATATTATTTTTCTATGAATGTGGGTCTGTGAATACTGGTTATACCATTTAACTACACAAGATAATTATTCTGTAACTTTAGAAATCTGCCCTAAGAGTTCAATCTAACTTCCCAAGAGAGCTGCTTATAAAGCTTTGTTATGGTGTGATTATGATATAATTTAGCCTTAAAGTACCTATGTGAGGCAATAGGCTACATTTTATAGACTCATGATTACAAGCTCAAGGGGAAAAAGCATGGAATTATCAGCTAGGAATCTGGGATGACATTTTTAAAAATATGAGTGAGCAATGACAGCCTGTTCATTTTCAGTAGGAGAAAATATTCCTGAAACTTCGTGTTTGTTCACCTAGAAAAACAGTGCCTTCCACTAAATCCTTTTGGTCTATTGATCCCTAGAGATCATGTAGTAGACTTGAGGGTACTTATTATTTTAAGAGGTGATGGGTTTAATTAGCTGTCATTGTCAATAGGGTCATAAGAGAGAAAAAGATGATACAACACAGGGGAATGCAATGCATCCTTTTTCAGGGGATTGGGAGCCTAAAATGATGATTATTGAGCTGCGCAAGGTAATTTCATTAAAGGTAAACATGGAGAATCACTGAGCATTTTCCACAAATTTTTGCCAGGCATTCTTACTCTAAGCTACCCCAATGTCTATTCACAAATAAAAACAAAGACTTAAACTAGAGGCATTCAATGAGTTTTCACTTCTTTAGCAGTCTGCTGTGAAGAGTGAA
Source organism: Rhinopithecus bieti (assembly GCF_001698545.2). NCBI lineage: Eukaryota > Metazoa > Chordata > Mammalia > Primates > Cercopithecidae > Rhinopithecus > Rhinopithecus bieti. Next base: position 1,767,252 of record NW_016808376.1, read on the forward strand.
GACTTTAAAATAATTCAGTTATGCTGTACAGAGCTGACCTTATACGAGGACCTAGATATTTGCTTATATTATAAAAGGATTTCTGTGTATGGATATATTCTCCTTCAGCTACGCTTTGTGCCTGATAATCCTATTCTTAGGATTATCTTATTTATGATACTTTATGGAAATAAAACTTCCTACAGTTGTGTCTCTAGGAGTCCCATTCTCATTTACAAATGTTGTGCCAAGGTGTAAAGTATGAAACCATCTTCAGCTAACAACAAAAGTTCACATGAAATGGTATTATTAGCAAGATAGTCATTGTATCTGTCCTGTGAAATATCCCTTTGGAATACTCCAAATGTTGACATGGGGAGAGATAAAAATAATGGAACTGAAGGATTAATTGTTATTCAGAGAGGTCACTTTTTTTGTTTGTTTGTTTGCTTTTGGGAGGGAGTCTCACTCTTTCCCTCAGGCTGGAGTGCAGTGGTGCGATCTCAGCTCACTGCAACTTCCGCCTCCCGGGTTCAAGTGATTCTCCTGCCTCAGCCTCCCAAGTAGCTGGGATTGCAGGTGCCCGCCACTATGCCTGGTTAATTTTTTGTATTTTTAGTAGAGACGGGGTTTCACTATGTTGGCCAGGCTAGTCTCGAACTCCTGACTTCGTGATTTGCCCGCCTTGGCCTCCCAAAGTGCTGGGATTACAGGCGTGAGCCATCACGCCCAGCCGAGAGGCCACCTTTTATAAAAGATGACAAGTACACATCAGGCTATTAGAGGTTTTGGAGACCTCGTGAAGAGGATATAAAAATTGTTTTACTATATTTTAGTTCTGACTCTGTATTTGAAATCATAAAGTTATAAAAATGCAGAGTAGAAGGGACACAAAAGTTTGTGTGTGTGTATATATGTGTGTGTGTATATATGTGTGTGTGTGTGTGTATATATGCGTGTGTGTGTATATATGTGTGTGTGTGTATATATGTGTGTGTGTATATATGTGTGTGTGTGTATATATGTGTGTGTGTGTATATATGTGTGTGTGTGTATATATGTGTGTGTGTGTGTGTGTATGTGTGTGTGTGTGTATATATGTGTGTGTGTGTATATGTGTGTGTGTGTGT
>NW_016808376.1:1770178-1801998 GCF_001698545.2 Rhinopithecus bieti
TCCTGACCTCGTGATCCGCCCGTCTCGGCCTCCCAAAGTGCTGGGATTACAGGCTTGAGCCACCGCGCCCGGCCAGTATAATATCTTTTTAGATAGACTTTAATAAGTTAAATGTGCACACTATATACGGTAAAACAATGAATAAAAGGACACAAAAAATGAGTTAGAGGTAATAAGAAAACAAAGGAGATAAAAAGGCCTCATAAAAAATAATCAAATGATACCAAATAAGGCCAAAAAAAAAAAAAAAAAGACAAAAGGAAACAAAGGACATATGGGACAAATGGAAATCAAAGAACAAGAGAGAAGATTTAGTCCAAGGAGAGCAACAATCACACTAAAGGTAAAGTCTCAAGATCCCAATTAAAAGTCAGAAATTTCCAACTTGGATCTTTTAAAAAGGAAGACCCAACTATATTTTGCCAATTGGAAACTCACTTTAAATATAAAAGCACACATAGCATAAAAGTAAAATAGGAGGAAAATACTGCAGTACCAACTTCTCAAAAGAAGTTGATGTGGCTGTATTAATACCAGAAGAAGTAGATTTCAGAGCAAAAGGTAATGATCCTCTTTTACTAGGAAAAAGGAGGATTTTGTGGTAATGACAGAAGTATCATTTTGCCAGGAAGAAATAGTAACTCTAAACTTATATGACCTAGATAATAACAGGTCAAAGCATATGAAGCAAGAATGATAGAACACCGGGAAGAAATAGATAAATCCCATACTTCTCTTTTAATACTTGTTAGAACAAGTGAACATCAAATCAGTAAGGGTATAGGAGACTTGAACAACATTGTATCCACCAACTTAACCTCAATGATGTTCATAGAAGACTCTAACAAAGTTGGAATATACTTTTTTCTCCCCCAGGAGTACAAGGAATGTTTATAACGATCAACCATTTTCTGGACTATAATGTAAATCTCCAACTTAAAAGGATTCAAATCATAAAATGTATGTCCTCTGATTATAGTATAGTTACATTAGAAATAACTAACTAAAAGATATTTAGAAAATCCTTGACTAGCACGAATAAATAACATACTTCCATATATCACCTAGGTCAAAGAGGCAATGGAAAAGAAAATGAAAAAGTATGTATCTTGAACTGAATGATTACAAAACAAAAATGAAACCAAATCTGTGGGATGCAGCCACAGAAGTGCTTAGATGGAAATTTATAATCTTAAAGGCCTACATTAGGGGGAAAAAGGGGGTCTCAAATCAATGACTTCAGTACCTATCTTAATACATTAAAAAAATAAAGAAAAAAATGAACTTCAAAATGATCAGGAGAATGGAAACAATAAAACCACAGGAAAATCAATGGGAAAACAGAAAATAAAACCATCAGTACAAACCTGGTTATTTGCAACATTCAAAATCAATGATCTTTTTGCCAGATTAATCAAGGCAATAAAGGAGGAAACACAAATTACAAATATTAAGAATTAGAAAACATGACAAAGTCTTCCATAGAGATGAACAGGCTGATAAGAAATATTGTGAATACTTTTATGTCAATAAATTTGCCAACTTAGTTGAAATAAACAATTTCCTTGAAAGATGTGAACTACTCACTGAAGAGAAAAAATAGCTAACCTGTTAGCTTTCCTTTTCTAAAGAAGTTGAATTCATTTTAAAACCTTCCACAGCAAAACTCCAGTCCTGGAGGACATCAGTTCCAACAAGGTAAATGCCAACAAACTTTCAAAAGAAACAATATCAATTTTGCAAAATTCTTATAGAAAATTGAAGAGAAACTTATACCTCCCAACTCATTCTGTGATGCTTATATGTCTCTGAGACAAACATGAGATGAGACATCCTGAGAAAAAGAAAAACTACACGCAGTATTCGTGAACATAGGTAGAAAAATTCTTAACCAAATTTGTGCAAATAAAACCCAACAATATATAAACAATAATACATTGTTAATCAGTATGGTTTATTCCAGAAGTACCGGTTTATTTAACATTTAAAAATCAACATAATGATTTGTAACCAGAGACTGAAAAAGCACTACTTAAATGGAACAGTGAAAGCATTGGATAAAATACAACATTAATTCCTAGTAAAACCTCTCAGCAAACCAGGAATAGAAGGAAACTTTATTCACCTGATAAAAGATATCCACAAGAAACCCATGGCTAACAACACCCGTAATGGCTAAAGAGTCAATGCTTTCCTCCTAGAACCAGGAACAAGGAAGAGATGTCTACTCTCACCATTTCTATTCAACATTGCAGTCCGTTTCTAGTATGTTCTATAAAGCAAGAAGAAGAAAGGACATTCAGATTGTAAAGGAGCAAGTAAACTTGTCTTTTCCAGTAGACATTTGGTTGTTTATGTAGAAAATCCTATGAACCTAGGAAAATAAAACCAGAACTAATTAGTGGGTTTAAATGATTACAGGATTCAGGGTCAGTATACAAAATCCAATAGCATTTTATATACCAGGAATGGACAACTGCAAATAGAATTTAAAACATTTAAAACATTACCACATATAAGAGTAGATCTCAAGTATTTCTACCACAAATAAAATATTATCAAAATAAAATATAAAATATTAAATTAACTATACTATTAAGTAGAAATTATTAAAAATATTAAATAGTTAATAAAATGTTAAAATAATATATTATTAAAAATGTATTTGAAAGGGATACATTCCTCCCTTTGTAGGAGTAAAATCCATGAATTATTGTTAAGTGGTAATTTATTTTGAAAATAAAATTCATGGCCGGACACGGTGGCTCAAGCCTGTAATCCCAGCACTTTGGGAGGCCGAGACGGGCGGATCACGAGGTCAGGAGATCAAGACCATCCTGGCGAACATGGTGAAACCCCGTCTCTACTAAAAAAATACAAAAAACTAGCCGGGCGAGGTGGCAGGCGCCTGTAGTCCCAGCTACTCGGGAGGCTGAGGCAGGAGAATGGCGTAAACCCGGGAGGCGGACCTTGCAGTGAGCTGAGATCTAGCCACTGTACTCCAGCCTGGGCGACAGAGCGACGAGACTCTGTCTCACAAAAAAAAAAATAAATAAATAAAGTTCATATTGTATAAAATGTTACCACTTATAGCATCAGAAATATGAAGTATTTTGAGAAAAGTGTGTCAAAATATGAGTAAGACCTGTATATTTAAAATCACAAAGCATTACAAGAAAACTGAAGATATAAATAAATTAATAAATATATCATGCTTATTGATTGAAAACTCAATATTGTTTAGCTGTCAATTACCCCGCATTGATGTATACATTAATTGGAATGCCAACAAAAATCCAAACTGGCAAGCTTTTGCTAATACAGGAGAATACAAAACACTTAAATAGCCCAAGCAGCTTTTTAAAAAGATGAGGATATTATCTAATTTCAAGATTTACAGTCTGAAAAGTGTTGTTCTCAACATCACCAACAATTTCCACGCTGCTAAATCCAGTAGTCGTATATCACTCTTTGTTTTTCTTAACAAGTAGTCAGTATTTGACATAACCGACCACTTCCTTCTGATATGCTTTTGTAACCTAGCTTCTAGGATGCCATACTCTGTTTTTTCCTCTTGTTCCCTGCCTCTTAGAGTTGGAGTATCACAGTGCCCAGTCCTTGACTTTGTCTCTTGTCTGCTCTGTGTACACGCATGTCTTTGGGGAGCTCATCTCACTGCATGCTTTTAAATACCAAGCATTTAATCACCATCAGATGGACAGGTGCAACCAAGACCTCTCCGGAGTAGTTCCAACACATATTTCCAGTTGTCTACTTGACATCTCTTAGATTGTTAGTGGACATCTGCAAATTGACATGTCCAAACCTGTAGTCTTGATCGTCCATAGAGTTGCTCCACTGAGAGACTTCTGAATCAGTTGACAGGAACTCAATTTTTCAATTACTCAGGCCAAAGAAAAAACAAAAATCTCACAGTCATCTTTGACTTCTCTATTTTGCACCCCATATCTATCCTTTAGGACACCCTGTTGAGTCTTCTTCAGAGCACAAGCAGAATCTGGCCTCTTCTCAATATTTCCAAGGCTGATACTCCAACCTGTCACTTATTTGTTTCATTAGAGTTAGGGAAGTTCTTTATAAAGCCCATATTTTAACAATCCTTTGTCTAGTCCTTTCTTGATCAAAAATTTTCTCTCTCTACCTGTGTATCTATGTTCACCTATATAATTAATGGTTTCAAACATGTCTCTCTCTTTTTTTTTTTTTTTTTTTTGACTTTTGTGGCACATTTAAGAAATACTGCTTAACCTGATTTAACAAAATACATTTTCTTGCATTTACTAGTTCAGCCTACATGCTGACTTTAAATATTCCTAAACCATTTAGAACTTGTTTTGATCTGGTATAAAATAAGGATTTACTTTTCCTGAAAGCACGTTTATTGATTATTTTTCTCTTAAAGGCTCTATCGTGATACTATCTGTAACTCCTTAGTTAGACTCTCTAGAAAGCAAAGACTGGACCAGGATTAAGGAGCTAACACGTTATTTGCAAAGTGCAAGTGAAGACAGAGTAAGAAAGAAAGAGTAGTGGAGTAAGGAAAGTGGGAAGCAAGCCGCAGAATGCATTGTCATTCTACGGCTTGCTAAGAGTAAACTCTAAGAGACAGAGTTCACTCTGACTTCCCTGGCAAGACTGAAAATAGATCCCCTTAGACGTGTCTGCAGGAGAGAGGGAGAGGAAGAGTACATGCCTGTCTACTTCCTTTCTCCTGGTGGGCCGTGGGTCAATGTCCACATCACACAGGGCTAACTTCCCTTGAACATCTGGGTTATATCACCAGTCTGTTAGCAATGTCTAAGGAAGCCAGATTCCATGCTCTGTGGTAGGCTTTATCCCCATTCAAAAAAGGGCAAACAGGTGGGGTGAGGGTGCCCATCGGCCCATCAAGACAGAGAAAAGGAAAAGATCCAGCAATTCTGAGAAGGCAAATAAGATTAATGTCCAACATAGTCACATGTCAAGTTACCTTGTATGTTTGCAACTGTTTTTCAGCTATTCTATTTCAGTAGTCTATTAACCTATCTCCAGGGCAATACCAAACTATTCTAATAATCACAGATTTACAATAAATCAAATGTTAGGCAAGTCATCAGAAGCCTTGCTTTATTATGGGTCACATACATTTTAGAATCAGTTGTTTTTTTTTTAAAGTTCCAGATAAGTAAATCTGTTTAATATTCGTTTATATTTTGAATCAACATTTATGATACAGAATCTTTATAGCCTTAAGCATAATGTTTTGAGCCTTATTTTTAAACATCTGGAATATTTAGGTTAGATACATGCTCTATGGGTTTTGTTGTAATTGGGAAGGATATTCCTTAATCTCTTTTTTTTTTTTTTTTTTTTTTTTTTTTTTTTTTTGAGGCGGAGTCTCGCTCTGTCGCCCAGGCTGGAGTGCAGTGGCCGGATCTCAGCTCACTGCAAGCTCCGCCTCCCGGGTTCACGCCATTCTCCTGCCTCAGCTTCCCGAGTAGCTGGGACTACAGGCGCCCGCCACCTCGCCCGGCTAGTTTTTTGTATTTTTTTTTTAGTAGAGACGGGGTTTCACCGTGTTAGCCAGGATGGTCTCGATCTCCTGACCTCGTGATCCGCCCGCCTCGGCCTCCCAAAGTGCTGGGATTACAGGGGAGAGCCACTGCGCCCGGCCTTTCTAGACAATTCTATGTGAGTACCAATTTAGATTGTTCATCCTTCACCTTTTTAGATCCTCTACTGTTTTCTTTAATTGTTCTGTCTGAAAACCTTCAGCACAATGTTGAATGGATGTACTGATAGGAATCATCTTTACCTTATTTCTAGATTCATTTGATCTGATGGCTTGTGATGTTTCACCATTCAGGATTATTTTGATATATTCTATCAGGGTAAGGCAGTTCCATTTTATTCTGTTATACAAAGATTCTGGTTCTCATGAATTGACTATTTTATCAAATGATCTTTCTGTACCTGTTAAGGTGATCAAATATTTTCCATTTGGCCTGTTAATGTGATGAATTACATTATATGTTTTTTTTTAATATTTGAATGCATATTGGTAAGAAGTCTATATTTTGTGTTGAATTAAAATATTTTAGCTGGATTTGGTTCTGGAAAATATCTCATCCCTTCTAATGTTAATTATATTCTTTCTGTTCACTCCCTCAGAACAAACACTTAGCCTTCTTATTTTATCCTGCCTGGGTTTTTAAAAATATTTTTTTATTTCCATAGGTTTTTGGGGGGACAGGTGATATTTGGTAACATGAGTAATTCTTTATAACCACTGCCTGTTTCTTAACTTCTTAACCACATTCATATGTTTTCTATCCCTTTATATTTCTGTCTATTCTCAGTGATTTATGGCTGTCTCCAAGCTCATTAACATTTTCTTCAGCTATGTCAATCTGCTTTTTTAAGTAATGCGTTCATTTTAAAACTTCAGTGACTGCTTTCCATTTCTTGAAGCTCTCTTCGGTGCTTTTTCATATATGACTGTTTCTCATTCTTTCATGATGCCCTCGTTATGGTTTATTAGAGCTCTCTGGTAAATATAAACATTTTTATTCTCTTTCAGATATTTTGTTATTGCTAGATCTTAGGGTTAAAAATCTGTCATGTATTATGTCTACTCACTACCCTTCCTGATCAATGTTTTTCTAACTTGGTTTGTAATTTTCTTATAAGCTTATCTTCCATAGGCATTAATTTTTTGTTTGTGTCTTCCACATGCTCTAGGTTATTTATGTATCTCTTCAGAATTATTTTGGTTTCTTCCTGATGTGGCTTTACATATGGCTGTTTTAAACTTGATAGTATGTTAACTGTTTGACCTGGGATTTCCATGCCAGTGTGAATATCATGAAGGCATTATAAATACTGTTTGCATATCTGATGATGGTATTGGCTTGGGGTTGCAGTCCACTTGGAGTCAATCTGTAAAATGAGTTATTCATTTTTATTTGTTGTGCAAATCCCAAGGCACATAGCAATCCTTGTTACTGCTTCTCTGGGTTAATGGGAGATGTTTCTAGCTTGTTTTTCATGGCCAAGTAAAATGTTTGAGGTTTTGTGAAGCACTTAGTTATAGCTCTCTATCTTCTAAGACCTTAAGAATTTTGTAGCAACACCCCAGCCACTAGCCCCTTCAACATGCATCTAAATCCTGTATAATATTAGACCAACACAGCATCAATTGAAGCTTATTACATTGTATTTGAATTCTTTCTTCAATCGCCTGTGCCTTTTCTTATTTCTTGTCTACATATTTAAAATCAATGTGGTCGTAATTTACCCATAATAAATGTATTTAAAGAGGGGAAAGAACCACTCCACTGTTGCCAAAAGTCCTAGTCTAGCACTTACTGCCCAACTTGTCTCATACTTTTGAATTTCCATATATGAGCCTATTGTGTTTCCATTGTGTCTTAACTCTCTATTGTTTGTGAATGTTTCTGTCATCATCATATGCAACATGACATATTTCTGCCAGTAAGTGCTAATCTTATATCTTTTTAGTGTTCACATCACTTTTCATTTTCTAAAAATACATAAGCTTCTTGAAGTCAGGAACTGTGTATCATGCTTCTATAGCTTTCTCTCTTCCTGTAGTAGTTCTTTAATTCATATCTACTCCTCAAATGTAATTAAAACAAGAATCCTAGGAAAGAGATACTCAAACTTTTTATGTGTCAGAGAATATCCTAGAACTTTAACTATATTGTGGCATTAATTGAACCCTCACATGTAGAAGCCATGCAGTATGCTGTTCAGATATTCCTTCAGGAGAAAGCCCATTGCAAGGAACACGTTGGCTGATAGCCTTGACCTTCACATTGAAGTCAGGTCCCCCCCCAAGCAGCTCCCTGCCAAAGATCATAGCAGGGGTGCAAGATCCTGGCCATTCCTGCCCACCACTGGGCTCCCTTGCCGGGCCATATGTGCTCTGGGGTTCTCACCGGCCTAGCTGAGCCTTTCTCTGAGTTGCAGTGCAGTCTGAGGCTCTTCTTATCTGATCCTTCCCCCTTCCTACTGCTCCCCATGTCTGCATCATAGTCTGAATTCCTTCTTCACTCACTTCTGTGATCTCTATCCCTTAAAAATCCTTTATCTGGTAGCATTCATGATTCTGCTGATGAAGACCAATATCATGGATCCAAAGGAAGATCCAAAGGAAGACTGTAAGATCAGAAACACTTGCATAATGAAGTATGATAGATAGATCTAGAAAGGGTTCATTTGGATAATCTTTCTTAGGCTGTCCCCACTGCTTAGTATAAGGGCCCCATATCTGTACCCTTTACAGATGTTCCCGTTAATACCTCCCTTTCATATCCAATTACACCTGGCATCGGCTTCCCCGAGTATCCAAACTTCTTTTTCAAATGAGGGAACCAGGACTTTAAAAGATTAAGAGACATGTCAAGTTTACACAGTTATTCCATCAAACAGTCCAAATTTGAACCCAATTTTGTCTGACTACAAAGCCCACTTAGTTTACCTGGGAGAAAGTAAAAATAGTGTTTCATGGAAATCAATGTCTTGCCATCTGAAAATGTTTAAGGATCACAGTGAAATCATATTATTCCTGCAGGGGACCACTTGCAGTATTTCCAGTTCAGAAGGGCTGAAAACACAAATGTTGGTCAGGAGGCAAATATTTAATCTCTATATTCTCTGATCTGTGAAAAAATCAAAAGGGTAGCATTTGCTTCAGACAGTCACAAGGAACCCAGATGAAACATAAAAGTCCTTCACGTTACAGCATTCATGATTCTTTAGATAAAGGCCGATACCATGGAGCCGAAGGAAGATGTGAATAGTTTAAGATCAGAAACAGTTGCATATTAGCTACAATATATAGACCCAGAAATGTTTCATTTGGAAAAATTCTTCTTAGGCTGTATCTGTTGCTTAGAATAAGGGAACTATATTTGATTTTCAATACCACTCTTAGATTACTCTATCTTTATGGTTTATTATATTGAACTGGAACATTTTGTTTATATAACTGCCTCCCTGCACTCCTACCGCACAAACCTTATCCTCGATGTAGACTCACCTATTCTAAAGTCTTTATGCCCTTGGGAGGCGGGGATAATATTCTTTACTGTTGTACGCATGGAGCCCTGCAGTAGTGGGCATCCAATTAATACTTGTTAAAGGTTTTAAATAAATAGGAGATTTTATAACTGTTATAAAACTTTAAAAGACTGTCCAATGAAAGGAGATGAGTCTCTCTGTGGCTATTATAAGGTGATTGTAAGATTAGTTGGGGCACAAGCTAAATGGCTATAACAAAGGCATCCTAAAACAGAGCAGACTGAACAAGATTGAAGCTTTATTTCTCTACCATCCCAAAGTAAAGACTCCAGGACTGATGGAATAGCCCTGCCACTTTGAATATGTGGCTTTAATCTCAGAGTCAGATAGCTCCTTTAGTCCCAGACATCTCTAGCCAGCAGTAAGGAAAAATTGTATGGGACAACGCATACTCAATTGTTTTAATGGCAAGTCACGAACGTGGTGCACATCACTTATTCTCCATCCACTTGCCTTAGTAGTCACATGGCCAACTCAGTCACATGGTCAACCTTGCTCATTACAAAATATATCTTCAGCCTTGTGATGATGCATCAGTTAAATCTGTATTCCTGCAAGATTGCAAGAGAATGGTTATTTGAGCAAACAGCAGTGTGCTATAACCAACTATAACAAACTACCTTCTAATCAGAAGAACTGAATTAGAAACAAATGGGTCAGCAGTGAACTATCAAGTTATCTATTACTGACTATATTTAAGCAGAAACATAATTATCATTTGCAAAGCAAAAATCTAAGATCAATACTATGTTTCCCCATTGGGACATTCAACGAGATGACCATTAAACTCTCCACTCTGTGATTTTACGATTTCGTTTTATTTCTTATACATTATAGAATATATTGTACACAGTAGGCACCTGGGTAACCTGCTCCTTTTCACACTGTAAACTTTTTGAGAGCAAGGACAGTATCTGCCTTGAAGTCAACCAGTATTTGGAAAATTACATGAGAGATAGTCGTAAAATAAGACATAAACATATTGTTGTTGAACAAATGAATTAATGACAATTAAAAATCATGGACTAGAAGCTAAAAAGACTAGGAAATGTACCTATGTTGCAACGGCAGGAAGTTTGGATTGACATTTAATACTCAAATTGCTCAGATTTTGTAACGCAGAATATTTTTACTAAATCTGTGAAAGATATTGCATAAACATGAAACATAAATATATGTTGAGTGTATTTTTGGCATTTCTCAAAAGCTGATAGCAGTTATTTCTCTTATAGAGTCACAGAAATGATGAATGTTGTTTTTTTTTTGGGTACAAAATGGCAGTAAACTCATTGTTATACACTAGTATCCCTCACTTTAATTTGAATCTTTGTTCAGCTTATACATTCAAATAGTTATTATTTAAGTTAAAAGTGATCCCAAATAAAATAAGTTAAAGTAATGTCAGTGTCCCTAGGGGAGAATGTTGTTAACCTTCTCTATACAACTCAGTATCGGGAAATTAAAATTCTTACCATTTGTAAGGCTTACAATGGGGGATTGGGTGGCAGAAGATAAATATTACGAATTGTATATTTTCTCTCTTTCTCCCTTTCTCCCTCACTCTCTCCTTTTATCTCTCTCTCTTTCACACACACACACAAACACACACACGCCTCTCTCACACACACACACACACACAAACACACACACCTCTCTCTCTCACACACACAAACTCTCTCTCTCCCAATCCCCCAACTCTCTCTTCTTCTCCCTCTTTTTCTCTGTCTTCCCTTTCCCTCCCCTTTATTCTCCGCACCCCTATGGATCCCCTTCAGTTTATCCCATTTGTATATTCTGTGTAAAGCTTCCCTAGGATTATTACCCGTTTCTTAATTTATTCCTCAAGCCTGATTTGGTCAAGTACCTTCTATTCCAGAAGAGAGCACTGACAAGCTGTACAGGATATAGAAATCACATGGAGGTCAGACATGATGGCTCATACCTGTAATCCCAGCATTTTGGGAGGCCAAGGCGGGCGGATCATGAGGTCAGGAGTTCAAGACCAGCCTGACCAACATGATGAAACCCCGTCTCTACTAAAGATACCAAAATTAGCCAGGCATGGTGGCGGGTGCCTATATAATCCCAACTACTCAGGAGGCTGAGGCAGGAGAATCACTTGAACCCAGGAGGCGGAGGTTGTAATGAGCCGAGATGGTGCCACTCCACTCCAGCCTGGGTGACAGAGCAAGACTCCATATCAAAAAACAAAAACAGAAAACAAGAAATCACATGGAGAAGCAAGGAAAAGCTGAAATAGATGTAAAGGGAAATAATGTCAGTTCTTCCATATTTAATAGCTGATACAGTCATCCAGAAACAATGTTCTTGGTAGATACCTTATTAAATTTTTGGCTAAGCATATTATATCATATATTAATACATGTATGATTATTATATTAGTTATAACTCACATGCTGTCTGTTATTCTAGGTGCAGAAGAAAACTGTGGTATTTTATGAAAAATGCATTCTCGACACAAGTAATAATATCAAAGAGTTCAGATATAACCCGAAGCAGCAATTCTGATTTTTACAGCAAAATCTATTTAAGATTTTTAAATGACATGTCTCTTCCAGAAGAATAGGGTATTTGCTCATATATGAGTAATGCTGAATAGTTTCTGGAGAGGTCTCTTGTGAAAAGTTAGGGGCTTACTTTGATGTCAGTATCATTCTGAGCAGTAGATGAAGTCAGAGAGCAGAATCCATCATCCCATGATAGATGGGGAGGCTATCTATGGCCTAGTGAGTAGATAAATTGGTTACATCATTTAATGGGCACCACTGATGTCCCAAGTCACTGTTCAGAGATCCCCTATTTTTCACCATGTAAACTTGACTTCCACACGTATTTAACATTACCCTACCAAGACCAACACTTTACTTTTGTCAGACTTGACCCATTAATTTAATAATTCCCAGATAAATCAATGGCAGAGGCACATGCATCATGAAGATTTGCTCTCACATATAATCTGCAAGGATTGCTTGTGTCTAAAAGCAACATCTTGCTGCCTGTCCATGTGTAGTATCTGCCACAACTATGAAACATTTCCTCGGACTGCAGGTTGGCCTTACGCATACAGCTGTCAATTAATAATGTGACCTTAGCTAAATGATTTATTTTTTGTGAGCTCATGTATTTCTCCATATAAAGAGAAAGTAGAAATAAGTGATCTATAAGGTTTCTTCCAGCTGTTCCATTCCTTAAAGGACCCCCCATTCCAGGGGCCATGAAGCAGGCCACATGTGATACAACCTCATTATTCACTGCGGTTGCAATCATTTCTGATGAATGAAAGAAGAATTAGAAGCATATTCTTCTCTTCTCCTACACTTGAAAATTCTCCTGCAGTCTCCCACAATGATTGTGATGTGGCATTGTGTAGAAATACAACAAAGGCGAACCCTCTTAGACATAGACTACATTGGGGTGCAGGACAGCAGCTCCTCACTCTAGAATTCTCTAAAGCTATAGATAGCCCCATCCCACTCCTCCCTCTTCATTAAGATGCCCCATCTTTATACTCCCATACAACCTCTCCCTTGATTTTAGCCTCAGTCACACTGCAGAGTAATTTTTATGTTATTTTCCTTCTTCTGGGTCAGACTGTGAACCCTATGCAAGCAGGAAACATGCTTTTGTGGATTTTTTTCCCAGTGTGCATAAACTCTGTTGATTACCTTCCAATAACCTCTTTAATGATCTCTTTAGTGACTGATTATATGTCACTAGTTATCAACCATGACTGAATGGGGCCAGGCAGCCCACAGCCCATAGTGTGTTCTGAGTTTCCATTCCTAAAGAAGAAAATTCCATTGGCATTATTCAACTTCAAAGTTCTGCATTTGATACCTCTGGCTGGCTAGCTGTTATTCTTGGCCCAGTAAGCTGTGTTTGAGATGGCAAAGAGAGTAAGTCTTACCTTTGTTGCTTTAAAATAGTATATACATACACTACATATTGTAGTTTCTTGCAACTAAAAGAATAATGGGGTTACATCACATGTGACCCATTTTATGACCTTTGGGATGATGGGTCCTTCAACAAAAGCAAATGGTAAGTAAGGAGACTAAAATGATGAGGAAATACATATGTGACCTGCCCTCAAGTGGTGGATAGTCTAGTTGTACATTTTGTTGTCTATTGCCCACTTATTGGGAGCAAGAATTCTTACAGAGAGTGAGGAAGGGCCAGAGACCCCTGAATTGCTTCTGGCTCAGTAAGGACTTCTATTATTTGAGGGATATATTTCCCCTAAAGGCTTCTAAAAGTAAGCTATTTCAGAGTCCCAGCTGAAAAAATGTCGACCCCATATCCAGCATCCTGAAACCTGAAGCACACGAAATGGCAAGCCTCGTGGGAAGGATAACTCCACGAGTGCTGGGTCTAGCAGAATAGCATCAGTGAGAGCCTGGTACTGAATTGTAGTTCAGTGGTTCAGTTGTGCTCACAAAGCACAACTATTGAAGAGAACACTGGAGGTAAGAGATAGCTCTCAACAGGACGCATAACTCAAAGTTACAGAACGTGAGAACCAAAAGGAACTGATAGTTTATTTAGAAATGCCACGCAGGAGGAAAATTAAGAAGGATTGTAGATGGGTCTTTCACCTGAGCTCTCCGAAGACCACTGAGGCAAATACACATGTTGCATATTCAATTTGTTTGATGACATGTTTGCAATATAAAATTCTTTTTGTTTTTTCTTTGAAAGAGTCTCCCTCTATTGCCCAGGCTGGAGTGCAGTAGTACAATCTCAGCTCACTGCAACCTCCGCCTCCTGGGTTCAAGTGGATCTCCTGCCTCAGCCTCCCAAGTAGCTGGGTGTGCACCACCACACCCAGCTAATTTTTGTATTTTTAACAGAGACAGGGTTTTACCATGTTGGCCAGCCTGGTCTCGAACTCCTGACCTCAAGTTATCCTCCTGCTTCAGCCTCCCAAATTTCTGGGATTACAGGTGAGTCACTGCACCTGGCCTGAAACTATTTAATTTTTATATTTCTTATAAATTTATTTTATAGCTAATAAAATTAAGTGACACATACAAAGTATCCAAGTCATCACACCAACTTACGTGAGAATGAGATTAAAATTCTGTCCTCTTTCCACTAAGGTACTTTGTCCTGCTTATTTTTTTTGTTATACCAAGGACAAAAATAAAGAAAAAACAAAAAAAAAAAAAAAACAGTGTCTTTTTTCAAATATTTGCCTTGGCATTTAGACCATAATTGGAGTAGAAGGACACAATATTCATACAATTCCTTGGAGTTAAGAAATGAGGTATTTAACTTCTATTTTTTTATTTCTGGTCAAGCCATTCATTTTCCTGGGAGAATTCTAAAGTCAAATTCCATCTAAAATATTATTAACTTGCCAGTTGGTTCTGAGAAATAAGTTTTTAAGCAATTTGACTCAGAGCATGTTCTCACGACAGAGCACTGTCCCCCGACCAAAGGTGGTCACCTACTCAAATTCCTGATGTCTGGAAGCTAACACACCTGCCCCAGTATCTCTTGAGACCAGGTTTCTACCATGCCATGTGGTACAAAAATTGGGTATTTCATTCTCAGCAACATGATCCTTTAGATAAAATTCTGAAAGTCTTTCTTTTTTTTCCTTTTTCTTACACAAGTCTTTGCTTTGTCCTTGTTAGTCTTGTCAGTTTCTGATATTATCTGTTTGAGGGCACTCTTCCTACCATCATTGCAACAAAGGAAAGAGGTTTGTTTGTGCAAAACTGAATCTGTGCATGCCTCGCAGTGGTGCCTGAACATTCTCTCTCTCATTCATGTAAAGTACACAAGTATTTCCCTTACTGTCAAAAATCAATCTGACTGGGGAATATCAGACAATATATTTGTGCGGAAAATGATTAAAATTCAAATGATTGCTTGAATGATATAAATAAACTCAAAATGATGGTCATACTACATTTATTGAGCTATATAAGTGTGTATCTAGTAAAAATACTTCAACAATTCTTCAAGTATAGAGGCCTTATTTCCCTTTTACATTCTATAATAAAACTCATCAGGTATAGTTTCTGTTACAATATCTTTTTAAACTGTATCAGCAGTCCATCAGTACATTCTCTTTTTTCTTTTCTTTTTTTTTTTCTTTGTTTCTTTGTTTCTTTGTTTCTTTTTTTTTTTTTTTTTTTTTTTTTTTTTTTTTTTTTAAGACAGGGTCTCACTCTGTTGCCCAGGCTGGAGTGCAGTGGTATGATCATGGCTCACTGCAGCCTTGAACTCATGGGCTCAAGCAGTCCTCCCACCTCAGCCACCAAGCAGCTGGGACTACAGGTGCATACCACCACGCCCAGCAAATTTTTTGTATTTTTTGTAGAGATGTGGTTTTGCTACGTTGCTGATGCTAGTCTCAAACTTCTGGGCTCATGCCCTCTGCCCACCTCGGCCTCCCAAGGTGCAGAGATTACAGGCGTGAGCCACTGCCCCTGGTCTTTATTCTCTTTCAAACCATTAATGCCTATCTCTCTTAAATAGGCTTAAAATCACAAAGAGGGTTCTACAGGAGATATCAGGGGCTGAAAAATAGTCAGGAAAGGTCTTTCCTTTTAATGTACCTATAAATCATTCTGAACTTTCTACAATAGCAGTAAAAGAGATCACCCTCAATCTCGGTGACAGGCCTTTTTAATCCCTGCATCCAGTAACTAGCCATTCATTTAAGGAAGAATGATGAAAGGATGTAAACACTTCCCAACGATGCCACGGAATGAGAAGAGTAAAAAATCAACAGCAAAATGAAACTACCAGAAACTTATAGAAAAATACACTTAATATGGAACCATAACTTTCACATTATAGTCAGGTACAAGAGAAGGATTCCTATTTTCACCGTAACTACTATATATGTTATTTACAATAATACAACACATTATACAAATGATATTTTAAGTTATAACTTTAGAGATAATACTGATATTTCTATGATTGTATACATATAGGCAATTCACTATTGGAAAAAAATTTCAAAGAGTATCCAGTAAGGTGACTGGATGCAAGATCAATTAAAAAAAAAAACCAATAGCTTTCTTTATTACAGGAAATCAATTAAAATATAAAAAGAAACATAACAGTAAAAAATTATAAAATACATCAGCATAATCACGATTCAAGAAATGTGCCAGACCTTTATTTAAACACTCACACAATATGACCTGAGAGTATAAAATAATATTTGATTACATAGAGAAAATGCCCATGGTTTGGGAAATATGATGTTTATAAGGTTTTAATATTTTCAAATTATACTAGGAATGCGATGCCATTCCATTCAAAAATTCCAAAAATCGTTGATGATCTTGAAAAGATAGTCAAATTTTACATGGATTATCAAATGTGAAAAGCTAATCGAGAAGATTTTACAAACTAACACTTTGGGAGACCAAGGTGGGCAGATCACTTGAGGTCAGGAGTTCAAAATCAGACTGGCCAACATGGTGAAACCTGTCTCTACTAAAAATACAAAACGTAGCCGGCGTGGTGGTGCATGCCTGTAGTACCAGCTACTTGGGAGGCTGAGACAGGAGAATCGCTGGAACCTGGGAGGAGGAGGTTGCAGTGAGCCAAGATCGTGCCACCGCACTCCAGCCTGGGTGACAGAGCAAGACTCCATCTCAAAAAAAGAGAAAAAAAAGAAAAATAATAAGGTGGTGATGGTTCTGCCAGATGTAAAAAAGCATGATAAGGCTATAGTATTTGTAGCTATGATAAAAGTGTACTATTTGTGCAGTAGACAAGTACATCATTGAACCAAAATAAGTATTTCACAGGTAGCTGCAGCGTTTATGGGAATCTGAAATATAAAAATGGTGGCATTTCAAATTACTAAGTGACAATGGTCTGGTCAATAAAGTGCATTAAGACAATTGATTGTTTAAGATGAGGAAAATACATAATTTTATGTTGTTTTTCCAAAGACAAAATAAACTTCAGCTAGAACTAAATTTGAAAACAAGAAAAAAAAGGCAGCTATGAAATTATGAGAAGAAAATATGGGATATCCACAACATGAAAACAATAAGGAAAAGACTGATACACTTTTTTCACTGCTTGTCATCCCTAATCAATTTGGTACATTTCATGGTATCAAAATATGCCATAAGTATAATTAAAATATATAGAATAAACTGGGAGAAAATATTTTATAACATATAAAGCAGATAATATTGAGAATTTGTAAGTTAATAAATGCATGTCAGTTAATTATATATGAAAGATACATAAATTAATAAACCTGTGAAACAGTACATTAGAAAACAGAGTAGCTATACAGAAAAGCAAATAGTAGAAGAGATTAAAAAAAAAAATGTCCAAAACCAGCCAGGCATGGTGGTCCATGCTTATAATCCCAACACTTCGGGAGGCCAAGGCGGGAGGATTACTTGATTCCATGAGTTCAAGACCAGCCTGAACAATACAGTGAGACCCCATCTCTACAAAAAAATGTTTAAAAACCAGGTATGGTGGTACAAACCTATAGTCTCAGCTATGTAGGAGGCCAAGGTAGGAGGACTGCTTGAGCCCAAGGAGGTAGAGGCTGCAATGAGCCATAATTCTGCCACTCACTGCACTCCAGTCTGCATGACAAAATGGGACACTGTCTTAAAAAAAAAAGAAAAGAAAAGACAAAAACCATCCTCAGCTAAACAGACCATCAAATACATGTAAGAACAATAAAATCATAGACCAACCAACATTTGCAAAAATGGAGAATAAATGAAGTTTTATAGAAATGAATCTACATTATGAAATACTGTGCTTCATAGCTTTAAAGAGTGAAGTACGTCTCCACATGCAGACATGAAAAGATCTCAGGGGCAAATAATTTAATCTCTAAAATATCACATCCCATATATTCTGTGTGAAATTTTTTTCTACTACGTATTACACTAGAAACATGAACCCAAAAATGCTGGAGCTCAGAGGAAGGATTTTATCCGGAGAGGATGACAGATGTGACCCTGCAGCCAATCCCTAAAATAGGACTGAGTATTTGACAGTAAGAAAAGTGGTGAATGGATCTTTTCAGAAGAGGCCATAGTCTGTTCCAAACTTCTCAAAATTGCATTCCAGTCGTCTTTGTTAACCCCATCAGTTCATCTGTAATCAATCCCCAATCACCCACTTCACCTGGAGCTCTTTGATACCATTTTGCCTTATACCAATCTGTTCTTCTCTACTAACATCTCCTCCATTCTCCTCTCAGTCTCTCCCTTCCCGTTTGCCCAGCTAAGCTAATTCTTTTTTTTTTTTTTTTTTCTGAGACAGAGTCTTGCTCTAACACCCAGGCTGGAGTGCAGTGGCACAATCTCAGTGCACAATAACCTCTGCCTCCTGGGTTCAAGTGATTCTCCTGCCTCAGCCTCCCATGCAGCTGGGACTCCAGGTACACACCACCACACCCAGCTAATTTTTGTATTTTTAATAGACACGGGGTTTTTACTGTATTGGCCAGGCTGATCTCGAACTCCTGACCTCGCGATCCACCCACCTTGGCCTCCCAAAGTGCTGGGATTACAGGCGTGAGCCACCGTGCCTGGCCTTGCCCAGCGAATTCCTTCTTTTAGCCTTAGCTAGGCCACTTCCTTCTTTGTGAAGTCTTTTCCAATCTGCATCTTCTCTCTGAGCATTCTTACTTCCTCATGCTTCTTTTCTCAAACAATGTATGCTACTGTTTAAGATCCAGAATCAAAACTGAACCAAAAAATGTGATTTCTAAAGTCAGCAAAATATTGATAATAAAAAAGTAAACTCCCCACATGGTGGATGAGTTTCAATAAATTACCCATGAAGGAACCTGAAAGGTTCTGTAATATGCATGTTCGTTATGCTAATGATAACACATCAGAATTAGTACAGAAAAGTTATTTACCACCTAACTTTTCACTTTCAGATGAAGCAACTCCACATAAGTGGTAAATTTCCTTGATGTATATGCATCAAAATATAACAACTTTTTTTCTTCTTTTGGAAATCCTGGGAGACTGCTAATGTCTCTTCCCCTTGGTTACATTTACAAATGTCAAAAAAAAGTAAATTTATTTTGTAAAACTTAGAATATTTTCAGTGTCAAGCACAACCATTTAAAACATGCTGCTGTTTCTCTTTGGATGTCTGACTACAACATTGAGGTTGAAAATGTCCCACAAATTTAAAATAAATGACAAGCAGAGTCAATACATTATTTTTCTTCTGTTATTAAGACTTGAAAAGAAATGTATTGCTGAATTGAAAAAAAAAATCAAGGTAACTGATCATCAGTTAGGAAAAAATGTTCATCCTAGTTAATAATACAGGTAATATATCTAGTATAGTTATTATTGCATTGTATTCCAACTTAGTAAGGAACATTTTATCCAAGCAAAGGAATGGCAGAGCCTATGTGAATAGGGACTGTGAGTAGACGAGGCAAACAAGGAAACTGTGTAAGAGAAAAAGAAAACATGATTATATTTGAATGGCTTATATATTCCAGGCATTGTCAGCCACTTTCAATCACCTTATTTAATTTAATCTAGGTTGAGTTTAACTTACTGAAACACAAAATCAATCTATGCAGACTGGGGTCATTGCTATCATTTATGGGTTTGTATCTGATATCTAAACTCTGCAAATCTAATAATAATGCCCTATTCCCTCATGCCCTGTTTAAAGGAATGGGGTGAAACTCAGATTCCCAGCTGCCAGGAAATAGCCAACAACGTTATCTAGATTTAGACAATGATTGCTGCATGCGAGACATATTTGAGGCCTGTCATATAACAAAGCAGTTGTGTTTAATTTGTTGGAGGTTTCAGGGTCCCCTTTAGGTGCCTCAGTGAATATGTCACTGGTAGAGACACCTTTCAATCCAGATGGATGGGAAATTAACATGTTGTTAATGAATGACATCCACGGTTTAGCAAGAAAACAACAGCAACAATTCCAAAACAGTGATTTGAAAGAGTTGTATATTGATTGCTGGTTGTTAAAGTGGATTTCAATGTACAAAATACTAACAACAAAAATCAGTGTCTCCTTTCACTTCACAGTGTGCCTTTAAAAACATCGTTCAGTTTTTCGAAGACTGGTCGTTGAATTCAGGACACGTCCCTAACGGTTGCTGCCTTAGTTAAGAGTACACAATAGAAGTTGGCAGAATAAAGAGGAAAGATTCTAACTAACTGTGATGTTTGTGCATTCCGAAATCTATTCATTAAGCTTCTCCTGACAGTGAAGGAATAAATGAAGACTACTGAAGCTAACATTGTCTTTTACCCCCAAGCTCCAAGCCATATGAAAGTGTCAACTCTCAACAAAAAACAAGTTTGTCAATTTTAGCTTCAATATTTTAGGGTGGGAAAGCTAAAATATCCATAAGACAAAAGAGTATTCTTTATTATTAGGCCAGTAAGAAACTAAAGAATTCAATAGCCCTGGCTTACTAGGAACCCCAATCATATTATGAAACAGCTCATCACACACCTGGTTGTGTTCTCATGGGTCAAAGTGAGACGCTCATCACTTGTCATGGGATTGATGCTATGGATGCTTTTTCTACAAAGCCCTTCTCCTTAATGAAAGGCATTATAAAATACAACTTGTAAAGAAGTTCTATAATGTCACTCATAATTATGTTTATACATTATCAGAAAGTTATTTTACCTTCACAATTTATCTGAAATATTGTTTAGTCCTAAATAACAGAATTAAGAATGTTTCTGTATTCAAGGAATGCAATAGATCATCAGTTGTATTTTTTTATGGTCACAAGTTTCCTAAATATGAAAACACATAGCTTTGGGAATTTTGTTGTTTGTTTGTGTATTTCTTGCTCAGCTCTGGTAGCTTTCTTTAAAGAATTAAAAGGACAGTCTAACACCTGAGAGGAAATGTGTTTTTATTTTTATCTACTTCTACAATTTAAAAATCCTTCAATTTTTCTCCCGCGCAAGGGGAAGTTTAATGAAGCCATATTTGGCTTGTTTCCATGGTATTTAAAGGAGGATTGCTAGCTGGAAGCCCAAGAAGATGGATAGCAAAAAAAAAAAAAAGTAGGAAATAACAGGCCCTTGCAATAAGACAGAAACTTTACTTTTCAAATAAATTCCATAGGTTA
Organism: Rhinopithecus bieti; assembly: GCF_001698545.2. Lineage (NCBI taxonomy): Eukaryota > Metazoa > Chordata > Mammalia > Primates > Cercopithecidae > Rhinopithecus > Rhinopithecus bieti. The sequence continues at coordinate 1,791,414 of NW_016808376.1, forward strand.
GTAGTCATTTATAATCTTTGAATCAGTGCTAATCATTTTTCATGTTATTTAAAGATTGATTCCCCTGAAAAAAAAAAAAAAAAAAAAAAAAATGGTAACAAGAGGACTATCTTATAAGATGATTTACCACTGCAAGTGCACATATGACCCATCAGGATAATGGACCAAAATTCAACTCTCTGTGCAACTATGGAATACCTAGAAAAACAAGGATGAAGTCCAGCTTGCATTGTCTTAGATCTGGTTGATAGTAGGCTGAGTCTGTGTGTGTTACAGAAAGCATCATTATGTTCTGTTATCTCTGAACACTGACACTTGTAAATCCACTCACAGTTGAGGGAGATTTTCCCAAAAGCAATTGGCCAACATATATTGTGTTACTCGCTTTCATCTCCAAAGTACATGTTGATGACTTGCCTTTCAATTTTGTTCAAGTATTTTGATGATATCTGATGTTTAAAATACAAAGCAACTAAATCAAAGTTTTCTATGGTGTCTCATGCAGTGACATAACAATGCCACATTTATAACTTGTGATGATGATTAAGTTCTATTCTGTAAATATTCTCAATCTCTCTTTTACATGCTTAAGACTAGGTAGGTGATGCTGGGCGCGGTGGCTCACACCTGTAATCCCAGCACTTTGGGAGGCAGAGGCGGGTGGATCATGAGGTCAGGAGATTGAGATCATCCTGGCTAACACAGTGAAACCCCATCTCTACTAAAAATACAAAAAATTAGCCGGGCGTGGTGGCAGGTGCCTGTAGTCCCAGTTACTCCAGAGGCTGAGGCAGGAGAATGGCGTGAACCTGGGAGGTGGAGCTTGCAGTGAGCCAAGATCACGCCACTGCACTCCAGCCTGGGTGACAGAGCAAGACTCCATCTCAAAAAAAAAAAAAAAAAAAAATACTAGGTAGGTGAGTTGGCATGTAAATGGGAGAGCAAGTCCTGAAGTCACATGTGTTGGACATCATAGGGCCTATTCTAGCATTTCTGAAAAAGAAATGTCAAGCATAGGAAATGTTACATTTGTAGACAAAAGGAGTCAAACTCTTTACAGTATTGAAAAGACTTTTTCTGACCCAATTATGAGTAACCAATAGCCCATGATACAGATGCAGGATGCTGTGAACATGTGCCCCAGATAGTCGGGCACATGTTCACAGCTGCGAATGTATAAATGTATAAAGCTTTGGTTTATAAGATGTACTTGGGTTCAGTCTGGAAAGGTGAGACGATTGGTAGCAGAGTCTTCCAGGTTATAGGCAGACTCAAAGATTTTCTACTTGGCAATTGGTTGCAAGAGTTATTATCTAATGACCCGGAATCAATAGAAGGGAGTGTCTGGGTTAAGATAAGGGGTTGTGGAGACCCATGTGCTTAAGCAGATGAAACCTCCAGGTAACAGGCTTCAGAGAGAATAGATTCTAAATGTTTCTTATCAGACTAAAATAATCTGTTCTGTTAGTCTTAAGGTCTCTGTTTGGATGTTAATACTGGTCAGCTAGGTCTGAATTCCAAAGGGAGGAGGGTATTGTGAGGCATGTCTGACCCCCACTTCCCATCAGGGCCAGGACTAGCTTTTCAGGTTAATTTTAGAATGTCCTTGACTGAGGGGAGGGTCCATTGATCAGTTGAGAGGCTTAGAATTTTATTTTTGGTTTAGATTTTCTTTTTTTTTTTTTGAGATGGAGTCTCACTCTGTCGCTCAGGCTGGAGTGCAGTGGCCAGATCTCAGCTCACTGCAAACTCCGCCTCCTGGGTTCACGCCATTCTCCTGCCTCAGCCTCCCGAGTAGCTGGGACTACAGGTGCCCGCCACCTCGCCCGGCTAGTTTTTTGTATTTTTTAGTAGAGACGGGGTTTCACCGTGTTAGCCAGGATGGTCTCGATCTCCTGACCTCGTGATCCACCCGTCTCGGCCTCCCAAAGTGCTGGGATTGCAGGCTTTAGCCACCACGCCCAGCCGGTTTAGATTTTCTTAAAGGTAAATCAATACCATTGACTATGTAATATCAACAAAACAAGAAAGAGTAGAGATCATTAGAAAATGTACATTTTATGAGGTGATGTTGTGGGAGGGCAAGGCTCTTGGCACTCTGAAAGTCTGCTGAAAAAGCAACTGAAAATAAGGTGTTAAAAAGAGAAAAGGCATATGAATCGCTTTAACCATCCACCTGGAGAGAATTAGATAGTGATTGCCCAATATCCCAGTGGAGCCCAGAAGCTTGTAAGTCACTGTGAGGTTGCAGAAAGAATGGGGGCTTGGATCCTGGACAAACAGGCTGTGGGAGGGGAAGAAGAGGAATTGGATGATTGGATCAGGCAGCAGAAATTAAATTGTAAATAGTTACCTTTGGAATGTAAATGATCCGTGTAGGCAGTCATTATCTTGTAAATGGATCTGTTCAGGTGTGGTTGCATTCTAGGTCTTCTTTCCTGTCATGGATGATAAAATAACAGGGAGAGGAACAAGAACAATCATTCTAGGTGGGAAGTCCTATCTTTATGTAGACAGTGACAGGGTCTCTTCCAGCACTTGCTGATTTTGTCTGTTACCAGAAAGGGGTCTGGATCCAGACCACAAGCAAGGGTTCTTGGATCTCACGCAAGAAAGAATTCAGGGCAAGTCCATCAAATGCAAGCAAGTTTATTAGGAAAGTAAAGGAATAAGAGAAAGGCTACTGCCTAGGCAGAGCAGCCCCAAGGGCTGCTGGTTGCCCATTTTTATGGTTATATCTTGATTATATGCCAAAGAAGGGGTGGATTATTCATGCCTCCCATTTTTAGACCACATAGGGAACTTCCTGATGTTGCCATGGCATTTGTAAACTGTCATGGCACTGATGGAAGTATAGCAGTGAAAACAACCAGCGATCACTCGGGCCGACACCTTGGTTTTGATGGGTTTTGGCCAGCTTCTTTACTGCAACCTACTTTATCAGGAAGGTCTTTATGACCTGTATCTTGTGCTGACTTCATATCTCATCCTGTGACTTGAAATGCCCTAAGCATCTGGGAATGCAGCCCAGTAGTTCTCAGCCTCATTTTACCCATCTCCTACTCAAGATGGAGTTGCTCTGGTTCACATGTCCTTGACATATCAAAATATTCATTATACCAGGGAGCCATATTTTAAGGTGAAATTGACTGCACTCCTTCAACGTGCTCTAGGGGGAAGAAACCTTGAATTGAAATTAAAAGAAGTTGGTTTCTAATTATAAAACTGTTATTGAGTAGAAATACAAAGTCTTGAGTCTCAGTTTATTCCTTTGGGAAATGGTGTTGGGTTAGGTGATATTAGAATTACCTTTAAGTTCAGGCTAACACAGATGATGGGGGTGAGGTGGAGGAAGTAGCCAGTAAGTATTCTGTCTCTGGTCTTTGAGTACCTGTTTCTCAAACGTTAGTGTTGAATATAAAAATGCTCTAGGAATAAATGCTCAGTGCTGCAAAGTGAAACCAGCATTCAGCCAAAAGTTCTCTCAGCAAGGCAATTTACTTCTGCAGAAGGGTGCCACTCGCGTCAATCAGGATGGCAAGAGCACAGGGAACAAAGGAAAGCAGTGAGCTTTAACCTCTGACGGTAGTTCCTGCCTCTGTGTCACTCCCTCACGGACTGGGATTGGACCGCACAATCTGAGCTGACCCGATTGGCTACTAGCAAATATTTTTCTAAATATGGAAGGGAAGGGGGTTGTGAGGTACAGTGGTGAAGCATGTGAGACGTGCAGTTTCAGGGGAACTGTGGGTGCAGGTAACCAAGGGAACAGATGTGAGTTATTCATTAGAGCTGATGGGAAAGGGGTAGGCTGTTTTACAGTAACTAGGGGGAAGGAGGAACAGGAAAGTTGAGTTTGAGAACAAAAGACAAGTTAGCAGGCAAAATCTTTGAAGAGAAACTGAGAGAAATTCATTGTATCTTACATTAGGTAAGAAAAAGCCATGAAAAGAGAAATTAATAAAAGAGTGAACTATTGTACCTTGATCTTTTCCTTGTGGGGATTCAGGCCACAAAATCCAAAAGAGAGGAGCTGAAGCTTGACTGGCCAGCCACACAGACCTTCGTGAAGATCCCTGCAGAGGCTACAACACAAACAAAGGCATAAAGAAGCCAAATTCACTCAAGAGTATGCTGGCCTGTGAGGACATTAAAGAAACCCAGAACCAGATTCAAGTGGTGAAAACAGATTTCATTCAGGAACAATTACAGTTGGGGAAAATACTTCATTAGCATATGTGAAAGGAAAATAAATCTTGGGTACCCCAAACTCATAAAGTCAAAAGGATAAGTTAAGCTGGGAACTGGGTGACGCAAATGCAAACTTGCCTCCCTGTTTTGTTTCCTAAATAAGATGGCTACAAGATGAAAAGCTACACACCTCTCAGAAATATTTTGCCTACAAGGACATGGCTAGTGAGCTCCAAGATCTTTATCCTAAAGTGTTCTGTTAAAATTTCACCATGGCAATGTAAATTGATAGCTTATCTTTATAGATGCAGTCCAGCCCCTGCCCACCTGACACAAATGCATACCTGATTGTTCCGCTGCCCCATTTTGTCTATCTTGTCTTATATCAAAATGCAGATTCTCTGCATTTTTCCTCTGTTTGCCTATGTCGTCTCATGTGTAAAAAAAAAAAAAAAAAAAAAAAATGCAGATTCACTGGGCCAGACAAAGGCATGAATGACTATTTTTCCCTACCCCCTCTTACAGGAAAATTGTATACTTCTCAATATCCCACCCACCCTTTTCCCTTTAAATTGGGAGCCCTCGACATTATATTCGGAGAAAGGCCTATACCTGTCTCCTGGGAGTGCGTCCTTAACTTCAGCAAATAAATCTCCTAAAATGATTGAGACTTGTCTCATCATTTTTCTTGATTGACATATAAAACTGGGATCGATTCCAAATACACCAAGAACAAGTCGGGGCTGGGTGCAGTGGCTCGTGCCTGTAATCCCAACACTTTGGGAGCCAAGGCAGAAGGATTGCTTGAGTTCAAGAGTTCAAGACCAGCCTGGGTAAGATAGCAACTCCCTGTCTCTACAACCTGTTTTTTTTTTTTTTTTTTTTTTTTTTTTTTTTTAGCTGGGAACATGCCTGTGGACTCAGCTGCTCAGGAGGCTGAGGTACAAGGATGACTTGCACCCCAGAGGCTAAGACTTGAGGGTATTGTGAAGCATAAAAATGCCACTGCATTTCAGCCTGGGCAACAGAGACAGACTCCATCTCAAAAATTAAAAACAAAGAAAAGAAGTGGGAATTTACAGCCAAGGAGCAGGTTGAGGAATGGTTGGTAGACAGAAAATTACTATTACCCCAGAGTAGGAAGAACCTGGTTAAATTAACCTAACAGGATTCTTGTTGAAGGCAGGCCAGGGTGATCACATGTCACCTGGGGCATCATGAGGGATAAGGAATTGGATTAGATATTAAAGGTGATCAGATGTCAAGGGTGGGGTGTTCTCTCAAGCTGAGTTAACAGGATTCTTGCTTCAAGTGGGCTAGGGAAGCACAGCAAGCACAAAGCCCAAGTGAAGGCCTAGTGGAGAACAGGGCTCAGAGAAGTCAGACTAAAGTCTAGTCAGGGAGAGATGATTTGTTGCTGACGAGTAGTGCAAACAAAAGAGGACACAGGGGCACAAGAATCACTGATGTCAGCCACTCCAATGAGGGATATTCCAACTTCAAAATAGAGACTTTGTTATAAGAACGTTAAAAAGAAAAGCCTTATGCAAACATGCATCTATTAACAATTATACACAACAAATATATAGCTGCATATTTCAGTTATTTATTTTTTTCCAGCAGAGCATGTTTCTGGGCTTTAAAGCTCTGTGGATTATACACATTTAAACAAATGCCCTCATTAAAAACTCAAATTCCAGAAGCTCTTTGCAAAGAAGACCAGTGCCTATTTGAATATTTCATAGACTATAATAAAGTGGCTCAGATTTCCTTGGCTGGTTGAAATGTTCTGAAGAAAAAAGAAAGGAAAAAACATATTCAATGAAAGTGTTAAATATCCTCCAATATCTGGAGCTAGCAACTTCTCTGCATGGGTTGAGCTGAATTTCAAAACCATTGTCATTCCTAAGACAACCTGTAGTTTTAAATGACTAGGTTGTCAGCCTTTAAGTTTTCTGCATTTGCCTTTTCTGCTTTAGTGAATAGTAACAATTACATTGCAAACAGCATGTTATTTCCAACTGTTTTTTGACAGAAATCTTTGTGTTACAAATATTGCAAACTTGAGTTCATTTGCATGATTCATTTTTTATGTAAATTTTAAGGGTGGAGTTTTCTTTAAGACTTCAATAAATTTGGTCTTTAAAGCAGTATTGATTTGTCTTTCTCACACACGCAAACACATACTTGCTAAGCACAAGTGTTAAGGGTTTGTATAGATTTGGAAACAATTTTAACATACAATTGTTAGTTTCATATAGCAAGACTTTTAATAGTTGGAATTCACTGATTAGGGGAAGTGATGCCTTTAGNATAGACTATAATAAAGTGGCTCAGATTTCCTTGGCTGGTTGAAATGTTCTGAAGAAAAAAGAAAGGAAAAAACATATTCAATGAAAGTGTTAAATATCCTCCAATATCTGGAGCTAGCAACTTCTCTGCATGGGTTGAGCTGAATTTCAAAACCATTGTCATTCCTAAGACAACCTGTAGTTTTAAATGACTAGGTTGTCAGCCTTTAAGTTTTCTGCATTTGCCTTTTCTGCTTTAGTGAATAGTAACAATTACATTGCAAACAGCATGTTATTTCCAACTGTTTTTTGACAGAAATCTTTGTGTTACAAATATTGCAAACTTGAGTTCATTTGCATGATTCATTTTTTATGTAAATTTTAAGGGTGGAGTTTTTCTTTAAGACTTCAATAAATTTGGTCTTTAAAGCAGTATTGATTTGTCTTTCTCACACACGCAAACACATACTTGCTAAGCACAAGTGTTAAGGGTTTGTATAGATTTGGAAACAATTTTTAACATACAATTGTTAGTTTCATATAGCAAGACTTTTTAATAGTTGGAATTCACTGATTAGGGGAAGTGATGCCTTTAGAAAAAGGAACCAGGGAAATTATATATTCTTTTTTTGTTTGTTTTGTTTTTTCAAAGAACTTGTTCCAACACCCTCAAACTGAAAAGAATAGATTGAATTTTTTTTTTATGTAATCAACTGAAAATGTCATTTCTGCTTTAGAAAGAAGACAGAATTACTATGTTATAAAGTGCAATGGGCTTGGGGATAGCACAGGATGACCCAGGCCCTTGAAGATGTTTACCTTTCAAGCTGATTTAAACATTTAACAACTACCAAGTCTTTGAAGATCTAAGGAAAAACCAGTAGGATTAAAGCCTGTGTTCCAATGTTTTAAAATAACTTTAAATATCTAAAGTAGCACAAAGGCATTGCTTAGTAATTCTATCTAGCTTTTGTAGAATATATGTAATAACATATTTATAGCAATTTATCCATATATATGTATGTGTGTATATACATATATGTGTATATATGTGTATATATGTGTGTGTGTATGTGTATATATGTTTAATCAACGCTAGACATGCAGAAGGCATTGATCTGCAAAGAGGGATAAGTGAATGATGGCTACAAAGGTTTCAGCCCTTGATGAAGAAACTTTAACATTTCCCTTAGATTGACTAAACTTGAGACAGGTGTGTTCATGACTACACTCCCATGACCTACTTTTTTGTAGAGCATTGACTTTAGAAAACTCATAATTGTAACTTCTTTCTCTGCCTCTTTGAGATGTAAATCTTCTCTAAGACTCTTGAAGTTTTATAACCTAGGAATGTCATTCTCAAGGGCCTGGGAGCCATTTTTTGAAATGTAATCATTGAAGGAGATAGTGCCTCTGTCTCTTTGTGGGAGGGTGGGAGCCTAACTTTAATACCTGACCATTAGCAAAGAGATGTCCTAAGTACACTGACCAACCTCTCCCCTAACATCCTCTTGGACCTTTGCACTAGCTCATCCCAGTGCTTAAAAATCCTTCAGCCCAGGCTTTGGTTTGCTTGGGAGAGATTAGTTCAATCTCTATCCCTTATTGCCATAGTTTTGAATACAGTCTTCCTTGCCTGTTTAAATCTGTCTGGCACAGGTTTTTGTTTGTTTATTTTTCATCCTTAAGGAATATAAAATCTAGAGAAGTAAAAGTCACAGTTAACTTAACACAAGAGCCTTCAGTTAGTTAATACAGGAAAAGCCACCCAGGCAGTCACAAAAGAGAGATTTCACTTTGTAATCACAGATACAAAGACTTCACAATAAACATCTGAACTATACAAATGACTTGAAATGTAATGCATTCAAATTCATTTATTTTTATTTTGTTAAATATACCTATTTTTTCCTAATATGATTTAACATGACTATGATGCTTTTACAGTTATAGTAGTGAGGATGCATAAAATTGTGAAGAGTTAATAAATACCTGAACAATAACATTTAAATCCACAGCATTTGTCCTCAATGTTTTCTTTGTGAATTCTTTTACCTAAATTCTAAAATTAAATTTTGCTGAGTGTTTTCAAAATGTCAACGCCCTGATTATCCACATTTGCCCTTTTCATTTTATCTCTATAGAATTGGCTGCCAAATCTTATTGTTTCTTAGGTAATCCTTTCTTCTACTTAACTATTAATATTACCATCATTGAGTACCAAAAACCACCTTCAACTATAGTGTTTACTGTCAATATTAATGTGTTATACTATTCAACTGCGTGCATTAATGTACCTTTATTATTTTAAGACATTCTTAAATAGATGAAGGTGTAAATAACTTTGTTTCCAGGATCTCTGCAAAATTCATTTATCTAAACAACAAACAACTTTAAGAATCTCTCAGGCCGATAGATTTCTTAACGAAGATCATCAAAAAACTTTGTACTTTACAGGACTGTTTTAAAACCCTCACTGGCTTCATCTATTAATTCCAGGCTATTATGTTCATAATCTATACTCAAGCTCTATCAGCCCCCAACACCACTTACGACCTGCTTTACCAGCACCCTGCCCGAGACAACCTCTTAAATACCTTTTTCTCTCCTTCCTCTGAGATGCTACTGAGAAGCTTATCAAGGTAGTGGCCTCTCTTAAAGCAGTCAGCAATCAACTTACCTTTGCTTTATCAATGGATTGTTCTGATGGTCTTTCGAAGGAGTCAGCAGTTGACACCACTAAAGACCAGGCCTTTGTGAGTGCCTTCCTATCCTGGATTGCTGTCGTAGCCACTTAGCTAACCCCTCATCTGCAGCCTTTCATCTCTTTAGTGTGTTCTGCACATCCTAGCTAGACATCTGGAACAAGAAATTGGGAGGACATTAACCACCAGATAAAATCCGATTTCTACTGTCTGACCTGAAATATATCCCAAGTTTCCTTTTTAGATTTACTGTCTATCATTCCCAATAGTCAAACTCAATTTTAACCAGAAGGGCCAATTCAATTTTCTCTCTGTGTGTCTTCCTCCTCTTCATTTTCTGATGTTTCTACACAATTTTCTCTCAATCCCTATTTGTATAAATACTACTCAAATTTTAAACATTATTCAATTCACATTTCAACTAGTAAATCATCCCTTATTTCATCTGTTTGCTTTTTCTATGGTGTGAACTCCCCACTGGTTTGAAAGTCTAGTGTACGAGTCATTGTTGCCACATTGTTGGCTCTTAACTTGCTTTAACTGCCTTGGACACTTTACTTCTGTTTCTCCTGACCGATTGCCTGCGGGCATGAATTAGGCTATATATGCTTTTTAATTTCCTATGACAAACTAGCAATTGATTTTCTGACCTTTGCCTGCTCACACCTTCAGTATCTTCCAGTTCTCTCTGGTGGAGCTCTTGGTGGCAGTCACACATAGAGGCCATAGCTCGAGACTGACCTCCAGAGCTACTCATGGGCTCTGACCTACTTGTCATGCAAGTCAATGTTAGCAAATCCGTGAAGGATACAGAAGGATGTAACTTCAAAGCTTACTATTTATGTGTCTTTGCAGACATTCTAATGACCTTTTTTAGCTGTTACATACAATAAACTAAATGAATTTAACGTGAATCATGTGATAACTTTGGGTGTATTCATATGTCTTGAAACCATCATAATCCATTACCATAATAAACACAATGAATGTTTCCACCACGCTGAAAGTTTCCTCATCCCCTTTGCAACCTATCTCTACTTCTTCTCTTTACCCTCATGCAGCCATTGATTTCTTTTCTTTATAGATTGGTTTGCATTTTCTAGAATTTAATATAAATGAAATCAAAGAGCATGTGCTTTTGAGAAGGAAGGGCTAACTTCTTTCAGTCAGCATAATTATTTTGAATTTTATCCATATCATTGCATGTATCTATAGTTCATTTCTTTATACTGGTAAGTAGATATTTATAAATATACAAGTTAGTTTTACCATTCACTTGCTAATGGACACTTGTATTATTTCCTGTGTTGAGCTATTTTAAATAAAGCTGCTATGAACATTCTTGGGAAAGGCTTTCCTTTCTTTTTTTTTTTTTTTTTTTTTTTTTTTTTTTTTTTT
>NW_016808376.1:1803021-1809799 GCF_001698545.2 Rhinopithecus bieti
GCTACTTCCCCTGTTGGTCTTCAGCTGTGCGCTGTCCCCAGAGGTGGAGACTAGAGAGACAGGCAGGCTTCCTTGATCGGGTGTGAGCTCCACCCAGTTCGAGCTTCCCAGCGGCTTTGTTTACCTACTTAAGCCTCAGCAATGGCAGGCGCCCCTCCCCCAGCCTCGCTGCTGCCTTCCGGATAGATCGCGGCAGACTGCTGTGTTAGCAGTGAGGGAGGCTTCGTGGGCATGGGACCCTCCCGGCCAGGTGAGGGGTATATTCTTCTGGTGTGCCCGTTTGCTTACAGCGCAGTATTGGGGTGGGAGTTACCCGATTTTCCAGGTGTTGTGTGTCTCAGTTCCCCTGGCTAGGAAAACGGATCCCCTTTCCCCTTGTGCTTCCAGGTGAGGCGATGCCTCGCCCTGCTTCAGCTCTCGCTGGTCAGGCTGCAGCAGCTGACCAGCACCGATTGTCCGGCACTCCCTAGTGAGATGACCCCAGTACCTCAGTTGAAAATGCAGAAATCACCGGTCTTCTGTGTTGCTCGCGCTGGGAGTTGGAGACTGGAGCTGTTCCTATTCGGCCATCTTGCTCCCGTCCCCGGGAAAGGCTTTTTATGAACATATGATTTCATTTCTCTTAGTCAAACAACCAGAATTGTTTGACTGAATCACATGGTAGATAAATGTTTAACTTTTTAAGGAATCAACACATTATTTTCCAAAGTGGTTGTATCATTTTCATTTCCACCAGTAGAATGTAAAGGTTCTGGTTGTTCTAAATTCTCGTCAACGTTTCGTTGGGCCACAGTTTCCATTTTAGCTATTCCAATTGATGTGTATGTAGTGTTATTGCATTGTGGTTTTAATTTGCATTTCTTTGATGACCAATGAGCTGAACATCTTTGCAAGCATCCATTTTCAACTTGTCTTTTTTAGTCTCTGTCTGTATAGGACTTTTACATTTCTTAATTAAATTGTTGGTGTTCTTATTACTGAGTTTTGGGAGTTTTGTATATATTTTAGACATAAGAACTGTTTGATCACATGTGAATGTGATTTGCAAAATTTTGTCCTCCTACTCTTTACCTTGACTTTTTTATTCCCTTAGGAGTACCACTGAAAACACAGATACTCTAATTTTGATAAAGTACAATTTGCCATTCTTTTCTTTTATAGAACATACTTTCGTCATTGTACTGAGAAATTTAGCCTTACCCAAAGTAATGTAGATTATTTTCTCCCATGGTTTTCTTTTATAAGTTTTATACATTTAGATTTTCTTTTTGGGTCTAGCATTTTTTCAGAATCAACTTCTGTATATGGTGCTAGGTATGGATCAAAGTCAATTTTTTTTTTTAATGTAAGGATATCCAAAATTTCCGGCACCATTTGTTGAAAATACTATCCATTTTTCTACTGAGATGAATTTGTATCTTTGTCAAAAGTGAATTTACCATACACGCGTGGTTCTATTTCTAAACTCTCTATGCTGTTCCATTGATCTGTTTATTACTCTTTATACCAGTAACACATTCTCCTGATTACTGCAGCTTCATAATAAGTCTTAAAGTCAGGTAGTGTGTATTTCTTCGTACTTCCTTCTTCTTTTTTGAATTTGTTTTGGCTATTCTTTGCTATTTGCATTACCATATAAACCTTAGAATTTCCTTGTCAAATTCTTAAAAGAGAAACTTGAGGGGGTTATGATTATTATCACATTGAATTGATATATCGCGTTGGAGAGAGCTGGTAGCAGATTGAGTTTTCTAACCTGCAACCACAATCTTTTTCTCTATTTGTTTAAATCATCATTGTTTTCTTTCGGCAAGGCTTTTAGATTTTAGTACACAGGACTTACACATCTTCATCAAATTTATTCCAAAAGTTCATATTTTAAAATTCTATTTGGAATGGTATTTTTTACTTTGATTTCCAAATGTTTGTTGCTAGTATATAGAAATACAATCAATTTTGTACATCCATGTTCTATATTGTGACTGTGATAAATACACTTAAGTCTTGTAGCTTTTCCCACACCTCAAACTGGGTATCTTCAATTTTTCTTCCTGTCTGATTGTACTGGCTAGAATGAGACTTGGTGAGAGTTCCTTGTTCCTGATGTTAGAAAAAAAGCATTTAGTCTTTCACCATTAAGTGTATTGATAGGAGTATATTTTTTACAGATTGTCCTTATCAGATTAAAAAAAAATTCTGCTACTCTTAGTTTGCTGAGAGTTTTTATGAAAAGCAGACATTGGATTTTGTCAAATGATTTCTCTCATCTCTTGAAATATTTATGTGGATGTTCCCTCTGAATCTGTTTACATGGTGAATACATTAATAGTTTTTTAGTGTATTTGTATTATTTATATATCCTCCCTGGTCATGATGTGTTATCATTTCGACTTATTGTTTCATTTGATACACTATGATTTTGTTTAGAATTTTTGCATCTGTGTTCATGAAAGATACTTGTCTGTACTTTTTTTATTGATATGGTTTGTGTCTCAGAGTAATGCTGGCTTTATTGAATAAATTCAGAAACACTCTGTTCTCAATTTTCGGGGAGTGTTTGTGCAGAATTAGTCTTATTTTTACCTAAAAGTTCAGTAGCATTCAAAAGTGGAATCATCTGAGTCTCAAATTTTGGTTTTGTTGTTGGAAAGGTTTTGAAGTACAAATTTAACTTCTTTAATGCACATGGGGGCTATTGTGGATCTCTATCTCTTCTTGATAAAGCTTTTGTAGTTTAAGACTTTCAAGAAATTTCTCATCTGTGTTGTGAAAGAACAACTCTAACGTGAAGTTGTTCATCATATTTAATAATTATCTTTTTAAAAATATATCTATCAGCTCTGTGGTGATGGCACTACTCTTATTCCTGATACTGTTAACTTGTCCATTTTCTCTGTTTTCCTGCAGAGAAGTTAATCATTTTTATTGTTGTTATCAAAGAGCTACCTTTTGGTTTCATACATTTTCTTTATTGTTTTGCTGTTTTCTGTTTAATTAACTTCTGCTCTATATTGACTATTTCCTTCTCCTTATTTTAGATATAATTTACATTGGCTTTTGGTTCCAATTTGCCCTTAGGTAGAAAGTGAGAATATTGCTTTGAAACTTTTTTTTTCTATGTTTTGTTTTCATTTGTATTGACTTCAAAATACTTTCTAACCTCTATTTTTGTTTCTTAATTTACATTTAAATTATTTAGAAGTATGTTGTTTAGCTTCCAAACATTTGGGGTTTTCAATTTAAAAAAAAAAAAAAAAATTTCTTGTTTAATTTCACTGTGGTCCGATAATACGTTTTGTATGATTTGAGTACTCTATGTTTACTGAGACTTGTCTTCTGGCCAAGACTGTTCTGTTTTTAGTAATGGTTCCGCTAATATTTGGAAAAAGATACTGATGCCTGTATTCTGTTATTTTGGGGTGGAATATTCCGAAAGTGTCAGCTGGGTCAGCTCGGTTGAATGTTGTTTGAGCCTTCATTAATCTCACCTATGAGAGGTCAGTTTTAGAGAGATACCTTCAAGTGTGCTATCAAAAGTATTCACGTATTTTATGTACAAGGTTCGCTGCTTCACCAAGGTTCCCAAGCTCCTGGTTGCACCTGAAATTGCACTAGAACTGCTGATGGCTGTGAACTTCCTAGATTGTGAAATAAAATAAATTATAGTTAACAGTTATCTCTTTTCAGTATTTAATACCTGTAGTTCAGTTGGTAATTTTTTCATATATAGCATGTTTCCTGTATGCAGTTGAACCATATAAAGTTCATTGCAAAGCAGATTATCTTCTGTTTTTTGCATAGTAATCAAAGTTGAAATTTGTTTGCTACATCAACAAATTAAGGGTATCTCCACAAACTGAGAAATAAAGATGCTAATTTGTAAAAAAAAAAAAAGTAATGATAAAGATAGTTATTTATATTTACCAATGTTATGACCAATTCTGGTTCTACGCATTTCTTTTTAAAGATCTATGATTTTCGTCTCAAATCATTTTCTTTTAGCTCTTCTGTGTGTAATAAGTACTTATTTTATGTTTATCTCCAAATGATATATTTGTTAGTTATGGAAATCCAGGCTGACATCTTTGTTTGTTTGTTTTTGTTATTTCAGTAATTTCGTTTTGTGGCGATACTTTCTGGCCTTGTTTCTGAAAAAAAAGTCTGCTATCATTCTGATCTTTGTTAGGTAAATCATTCAGATTTTCAGTCTAGGAGATGATTGTTTTTATTAACTTTGGAAATTTGGTGCACCATTTCTTCAAATATTTTTCCTAGGTCAGCCCTCTTTTCCTTTTTCCTGACACATTCTAGTTAAACTGCTTGAAGTTGTCTCACAGACCATGAGGTTCTGTTTATTTTTTAGTCTTTTTTTCTTTCTGTATTTTATTTTATACAGTTATGATAGCTATATCTTCAAGTTACAAATCTTATCCACTACAATGCATGATGTACTAATTGCCCCAATAGTAATAATAATGATTTTAATGTCATTACCTACTTAAGACCTATGTCTTTTCTTTCTTTTTCTTTTTCTTTTCTTTTCTTTTCTTTTTTTTTTTTTTTTTTTTTTGAGACAGAGTCACTCTGTCACCCAGGCTGGAATGCCGGTGGAATAATCACAGCTCACCACAACCTGGAGCTCCTGGGCTCAATTCTCTACTTCAGCCTTCAGAGTATCTGGGACTACAGGCTCCTGCCACCATACCTGGTTAATTTTTATTTTTTTGTACAGATAGAGTCTCGCTATGTTGCCCAGGCTGGTCTCAAAATCCTGGGCGCAAGCGATCCTCCCACCTCAGCCTACCAAAGCACTAGGATTACAGGTATGAACCACCATGTCCAGTCTCACCCCTGTCCTTCCTGAGTTGGTTTTGATGGCCTAGTATTTCTGTTAATTATATTTTTCTGCTTAGTTGCATGTCTAGTACATTTTCATTGAATTTTACTGATTGTGTGCTAGATATTTTTGTATTCTTATAAGTTTTCTTAAGCATTTTTGGCTGGGCATGGTGGCTCTGCCTGTAATCCCAGCATTTTGGGAGGCCAAGGCAGGCAGATCACTTGAGGTCAGGAGTTCGAGGCCAGCCTGGCCAATATGGTGAAAACCCATCTCTACTGAAAACACAAAAATTAGCCAGGCATGGTGGCACGTGCCTGTAGTCCCAGCTACTCTGGAGGCTGAGGCAGGAGAATCGCTTGAACCTGGGAGGCAGAGGTTGCAGTGAGCTGAGATAGTGCCACTGCACTGGAGCGTGACTCTGTCTCAAAATAAGTATTCTTAAGCATTTTAGAGTGATTCAGTTTTACTGGGAAATTGATCCTTTCGAGATTTGCTTTTTCCAGTTTGTTAAGTGGGACCAGAGCAGTGTTTAGTCTGGAGTTAATTTCCCCACCACCCAGGCAAAGCTCTTCCAGAGTTCTGTGTGATACTCTGAATTATGAAGTTTCTCACGTTAACTAGTGGGAAAAGGAATGATTACCAGCCATGACTGAGCCTCAGGGATTGTTCCTTCTTCTCTTTTTAATGATATTTTTTTGCAGCCTAAGTACATGTACCCAAATGTATGCATTGATCAGTACGCAGCTGAAGGTGTGAGGGAGATCAACTGCAGATCTTTACATCTCTGTGTGTGCAGCATTACCATTCTTTCTTGTGAATTGTGGATATTTTCATAATCAGAATTTTTGCTTTATCTCAGAGAGCTCTGGGCTCTGCAGTGCTTCCCCTTCTTATGTCATAACGAAAACTCTCACTTGGCAATCAGCTGTGGAGACTGAAGACTCCTCTCATGAAGTTTTGTGTCTCTCATGAATCACTGTCTTTTGTTGCCTGATGTCAATTTCGTTAAAATAATTTTTTAAAAACGCTTACATGGTATCTGTTTTTTGTTTTTTGTTTTTTTCATTGTTTCTGGTGGGAACTTAAATTCTGGCCTGTTGAAAGCATAAATGTCTCTCTTTTAGTTTAAGCGCCAATTCATATCGTATTTCGGATATTCTATGGGAATTGTCTTGTTCAGGGTTTTACTGAGCTTGGAAATTGATGGAAATAAACAAAAAATAAAATTCTAAAAATGCAACACCTAACATACTTTACGTTCAGATTGCAACAGCTGTAATTCAGTCACCTGCTGTCTTTTAAACGAGCATTTATATGTGAGTGTAAAAATTATTTTAAGTAAAATTCATGTACTTGTTTTTCTCTTTTTAGATGTCACATTTTGAAAACAATAATTTATCAATAGGTTGGTGCTATAATAACAATTTTACTGAAGAATGTATTAGTCGCCCTTCTTTAGGTGGCGCAGATTTGATGAAGTCCTCTCTCAAGACAAAGTCATGATTTTTGAGACCTTTTCTGAGATCTTGTCCAGTGTGTAATATTAAAACTTGCCTTCATTGCTCATTTGTGTCATCTTATACCATGTAAAATTTTTCTTTGCCATAACAACCCTAATATATTTTTAAGTTTTGTCTAGGTCTGTGTGAAACAAATAATTCTAAAATTTTATTCTTTTAAACTACTAAAATTTCCCAATATTTATATTATTATGGGGACTTATTTATCCAGTAAAAATAGAGGAGAGTTCAGTAATTAGAATGACAATGCCCCAAATACATTCTAATAATTAAAAAGTAAAAGCAAACCCAACTTTCTTTCCATTTAATAGATACTCGATTAATGCAGAATAGCAATCAACTTTTATGAGCATTTTGATCACAGAGCTGCTTCACTTCCAACCAAATCAACTTCAGTGATTCATTATATTTTCCTTCT
>NW_016808376.1:1811782-1815964 GCF_001698545.2 Rhinopithecus bieti
ACTCAGTATTATCTTTTCTTTGAATTTCATTTCAAGGTAGACCATAAAGGCAGCTAGCTGCATTAGTAAGAAGTACTTTTACTATTTCAAAAGTAAAAATATTTCACTATTTTTGTGTCTTGAATATGAAGATTAGGTATTATTTCTTATAAGAAAAAAAAATACTGAGTGATTCCTTTAATACTTTTCAATCTTATGATGAATTCTTTCTGTGTTAAATATTCATCTTAGAATTGATTCTTTTAAAATAATAAAATAATAATAAAATGTATTTGCTCAGGCCTATCGTATTCTACAATTTCCAACATTACAAATTTTTTTTATTCATTCATTCATCTATAAAATCTTAGTTAAAACCTACTGTGTGCTACCTCTGGTGCTAGAGTCTAAGAATAAAATGGTGGAACAAAGCCATGTGTTGGCCTGGAAGTTATTAAACAAATAATCATGAAAATGTATTATGATAAATTACATTAAATGCTTTCAAGAAAATGTGCAGGAACTTGTAGGAACATGTGTCAGAGAGACCTGATCTGGGGTGGTGAAGTGAGGAAGTTGGGATAGGAAGTCTTTTCTGAAAAAATGTTAAAACAGATTTTTTTAAAGAATGTCTAAGAATTAGGCAGAGAAGACGGGAAACAATAAACTAAAGAGCTTTTGCACAGCAAAAGTAACAGCAGAGTAAACATACAACCCACAGAATGGGAGAAAATCTTCACAATCTACACATCTGACAAATGACTGATATCCAGAACCTGCAACAAACTCAAACAAATTAGCAAGAAAAAAGCAATCCCATCAAAAAGTGGGCTAAGGACATGAATAGACAATTCTCAAAAAGGATATACAAATGGTCAACATACGAAAAAATACTCAACATAACAAATGATCAGGGAAATGCAAATCAAAACCACAATGCAATACAACCTTACTTCTGGAAGAATGGCCATAATCAAAAAATCAAAAAATAATAGATGGTGTGGATGTAGTGAAAAGGAAACACTTCTACACTGCTGGTTGAATGTAACTAGTATAACCACTATAAAAAAACAGTGTGGAGATTCCTTAAAGAACTAAAAGTAGAACTACCATTTGATCCAGTACTTCCACTACTGGGTATCTACCCAGAGGAAAAGCAGTCATTATACAAAAAATATACTTGCATATGCATGTTTATAGTAACACAATTGAAATTGCAAAAATGTGGTATGTGTGTGTGTGCATTGAATATATGTATATTGTAAATATATATATAGTGTGTGTGTATATATATGTGTGTGTGTATATATATATATAATGAAATACTACTCAGCTATTGAAAGGAATGAATTAATGACATTTGCAGCAACCTGGATGGGATTGGAGACTATTATTCTAAGTGAAGTAACTCAAGAATGGAAAACCAAACATCATATGTTCTACTCCTAAGTGGGAGCTAAGCTTTGAGGATGCAAAGGCGTAAGAATAATACCATGGATTTGAGGACTCGGGGAAATGGTGGGAAGAGGGTGAGGGATAAAAGACTACAAATTGGGTTCGGCGTATACTGCTCGGGTGATGGGTGCACCAAAATCTCATAAATCACCACTAAAGAACTTACTGGTGTAACTAAATACCACCTGTTCCCTGAAACCTATGGAAATTAAAAAAAAAAAAAAAAATACAGAAACAGAAGCCCCTGAAGTGAGGAAGAACATTGCTGGCTTAGAGAGAAAAATATGCATTAAGACAAGAGAGTAGTTACAGGCCAGATTGCACAGGGCCTGGGGACCATTCTGTTTTGGAGTCTCTACCCCATGAGTATTGGGAAATCACTGAAGGATTATACCTGTTTTGGAGTCTCTACCCCATGAGTATTGGGAAATCACTGAAGGATTATACCTAACTAATATTAAATATTTAGACATTTCTTTCTTGTAAGGAGAACTTCCTCTCAAGCTAGAAGAAGAAACACTCCCTTTGGCTGTAAATTTTAAAGGTTGAACATCATAGATTGTATATCCATTTTGGAGTACAATGCTGTCTTTCTATAAGGAAATAATAGTTTGGGATGCCCAAAAAGACCAATTACAATATTCATTGTTTGCTAGCGTATGGCTTGGTAAGTCTTTACCAAGAGCAATCAGAATTGCTCCATGGTGGCCTTTGAACACACACATTCTAGACTAAATTCTACAGATAATCCGTTAACTTTGTTCACCATTGCCTTGGGAAATCTCACACTCAGGGAAGTTAGATGGAAAGGCTGATTCTATTCTGAAAGGGTAAGTGTTGAGAATCTGCTGTTTGCAAACACTTAGGCTTCTTCTTTCTCTTCCTTTCCCAGTTGTCTTCTATTTCTTTAACGTGTCTTCAAATCGGGTTTCCCTTATTCTTTCCTTTTTAAGTTATATTACCTCTGTGTTTTCGATATTTTGCTATGATTTTACTTCTTCTTTCACTATCTTCTCACTGTAAGTTTACTTTTATCAAAGTATCATTAATACATGCAAATGTAATGATAAAGATATGTTAAAATGTCATTTAACACCAAAATGTTACAATAAAAAACAAATCGGTCCCTTATTTTCAGTTTTCTATCTCATCTTTCCATTCCCCAAATACAAGAACTTTTGACCATTTAAGTGGTTTCTGTGGGAAAATAAACCTGCCAAATATATAAGTGATACATATATCATAATCAATATTTAATAATTTCCAACATACTTCCTATTGCAAATAAAGATATTATGCAACCTATTCTGTTTTCTTCTGTATTATGCTACGTACATAATTATAATTTTTAAGTGCAGTAAATACTTTCCTCATACCTTTGCTTTTTTTTTAAGTTGTGAAACCTTTTCACATATTTTGATGGTTTTTTCAAATACCTGTCAATAAAATTTTCCATAGTATGAAACATCAGGTAGGAGTTTTTTAAAAGTTTGTTTTGGTTGTTTACCACTACCTTCCTATGTAGAGCTATGCAACTTCCTGATCCATTCCAGATGGCTACTTTATGGTATGATTACATATTTTTCACCCCCCACCACCCTGGGAATTTCCTTTGTGGTTACATAGAAGCTGACTTCACCTAGCATCTATATTGGATTCTGGATTTCTGAGACACATATGTTTCTTTTTCTTGGCTTACTCTTGTTTTTTTTTTTTTTTTTTCTTTCTTTTTTTTTCTTTTCAGTGTTTGAGACTCAAAGTCAGAAAATACAGTTTTTGCTATTGTCACAGTTGATTGATAGTTTTGCTAGGTATAGAAGCCTAGGTTTAAAATTATTTCCTTTCACCCAAAAATAAAACATTAATTTCAAGAGAAATTAAAGCATTATACATTATTTCCTGCCTGCCAACGTTCTAGTTTAAAAGCTCCATGCCAATTTTATGGCCGGTTCTATTCATAAAGCCTTGTTATCACCTTTAGATGGTTTTGGGACTTTTGTTATGGTTTTCTGATACATCATGATGATATGCTTGGAAGTAAATTTTCGATTTTTTCTTTTAAAATATTACAAAGTAATAGTTGCTAGTCAAATACCAATAAAAGATTATAAACTCGTCTCTCCCTTTCTCATTACTTAGAGGAGGCTATTTGCTTCTTTTGACATTAACTTCAGTATTTCTGAATAATAGGTATGTAATCATGTCTCAATCTTATGATTTTCAATTTTAGAATACATGTGCTAATTTGTCACTATTTTCTGTGGATACTTTTAAAATTTCTATTAAGCAAATGTTAAACCTTTCACATTGATTCCCTGTTTTTCTATTTTTCCACTATGATTCTTTGTTTGTTTGTTTTTTCTTCTACATTTCAGAAGAATAATTTTTTTTTTTTTTACTTTATCTTACAACCTGGCCTTACTACCATATTTAGTTTGTACTTAAATTGTTACTCCTCTTGGCTGGGCATGGTGGCCTATGCCTGTAAGCCCAACACTTTGGGAGGCCTAGGCGGGTGGATCATTTGATGTCAGGAGTTTGAGACTAGCCTGAGCAACATGGTGAAACCCCATCTCTACTAAAAATACAAAAAATTAGCCAGGCATGGTTGCAGGTGCCTGTAGTCCTAGCTACGTGGGAGGCTGAGGCAGGAGAATTGCCTGAACCGGAGGGGGCAGAGGTTGCAGTGAGCCGAGATTGCACCACTGGCACTCCAGCCTGGGTGACAGAGTGAGACTCTACATCAAA
>NW_016808376.1:1816614-1822946 GCF_001698545.2 Rhinopithecus bieti
CAAAGTGCTGGGATTACAGGCTTGAGCCACCGCGCCCGGCCACTTCCCATACTTTTAAACATTTTGTGACTCCCAATTATCTCTATTAAATCTCTCCCTGCTTCAAAAATAGAAATGTCCTCCTGGGTGCGAACTCATTTCTCTGTTATTCACCTGCCTTTTCATGTCATACACTCTGCTTCATTTAAAAAAAAAACAAAAAAGAATCTAATTTCATCAAAGATAGACTTCATTTATCTGATTCTTAAACTTTTAAAAGTTATTTCTTTTTTTCATTTTAATCTTGTACTTTTATGAATTTTTGGGGTATTTTATTATAAACTTTTTATTTTTTACTTTAAATTCTGGGGTACATGTGCAGAATGTGCAGGTTTGTTACATAGGTATACATGTGCCATGGTGGTTTGCTGCATCCATCAACCTGTCATCTAGGTTTTAAACCCTGCACGCATTAGGTGTTTTTCCTAATGCTCTCCCTCTCCTTCCCCTGCACCCCCCAACAGACCCCAGTGTGTGATGTTCCCCTCCCTGTGTCCATGTGTTCTCATTGTTCAACTCCCACTTAAGTGGTGTTTGGTTTTCTGTTCCTGTGTTAGTTTGCTGAGAATGTGTTAGTTTGCTGAGAATGATGGTTTCCAGTTTCATCCATGTCCCTACAAAGGGCATGGACTCATCCTTTTTTACGGCTGCATAGTATTCCATCATGTGTATGTGCCACATTTTCTTTATCCAGTCTATCATTGGTAGGCATTTGGGTTGATTCCAAGTCTTTGCTATTGTAAATAGTGCTGCAATAGACATACGTGTGCATGTGTTTATAGTAGAATGATTTATAATCCTTTGGGTATATACCCACTAATGGGATTGCTGGGTCAGATGGTATTTCTGGTTCTAGATGCTTGAGGAATTGCCACACTATCTTCCACAGCGGTTGAATTAATTTTCCCTCCCACCAACAGTGTAAAAGCATTCCTATTTCTTTTAGCAATGATTTATTTATTCAAGGAATAACTGAATACCACGTTTAAGCCAATTCAGGGTGCATATAAAAAGGTGTTAAACGCTTCAAGCACTTATCGTATTCAAGCACTTATCTGTCTCATAAGGAATAAATAGTTAAAGTAGTCATTCAAGTAACAGTTTCAATAAATATCAAACATATGGAAAATAGGGAAGTCAGTATATTCAATATGACACAGAGAGGACATTGCAGGGTGCAGGGAAGACTCAAACTGGACCCTTGATAAAAGTGCTTTGGGGAAAGTTAGAGAGAAGGAGGGGCAAGAGAAAGATGGAAAAGAATATACTTGCAAAGCCTTGGAACTAGAAATAATGGTAGCAACTTAGAAGCAGTAAGAATGAGATGGAATGAAATGTAAATGATAAATCAGTTAGATTTATGAGCACAAGATTACTAGTGGCCTCAGAAACCAGGCCAACCTCATTTTATAAGAAATGGGAGTGGAGAATTATCAATCAGAGAAGATGGCACGATTACACTGTATTTTAAGACAACCAGTTTAG
Source organism: Rhinopithecus bieti (assembly GCF_001698545.2). Lineage (NCBI taxonomy): Eukaryota > Metazoa > Chordata > Mammalia > Primates > Cercopithecidae > Rhinopithecus > Rhinopithecus bieti. The sequence continues at coordinate 1,818,139 of NW_016808376.1, forward strand.
CCTTTGATTTAGCTGGCATGAATGCCACGAACCTCCAAGTTACCAGTTGAATTTAAAAGGGATTAAGCTCTATGGCCAAGGGAGGCTCATTATTAGTAAGGCGGTGACACGTACCCGGAATGCCAAGGGTACAATTATAGAAAATAAAATGTGCGATAGGAAGGTGAGCAAAAGCAGACCAAAACACTGACATTTGTCTTTGTCAAATGATGTATCCAGAAAGTCCATAGAACTTCAGGGATTGGAGTCTGAGAGCTTTCATACTTTTGTTCTTGATTTCATAGTAGGAACTAAAATGCTGGTTGTTGTGATACAGTCTTTTAAACATGAGTAGCTCTATCTCTATTTCTTCTGCCTTTAAAGATTCTTAGTCAGTCTCTATGAAATCTATCATTGTCCATACCATATTTACCAGCACAAAAGATTAAGGTACAGACAGTCTAAGCTACAACCCTGTTAAGACTCAGATAGAAATTAAAAGTAGAAAGGGATATATCAAAGATACATCACAGTTCTGAGCCTAGATAAGAATGAAAGAAAAATTCAGATTGGAGCTACCAGTTCACTGATGAATAAGGTCATCTAGTTTTAAACATGTTGACTTGGAGATTTTTTGACAACAGAAAACCTTTCAAAAACTATTTTTTAAAATTTATTTTAAGTGACACATTATAATTGAGTGACACATATTTTTTAAAATTAAATTTTTAAGTGACACATAATTGAACATTTTATGGGGTATGCTTTGAGGTTTTAACACATATATGTTGTGTAATATAATATCAGGTAGTTAGCGTCACCTCATGCATTTATCATTTCTTTGCCGTGAGAACACTCAAAAGCTCTCTTCTGGCTATTTTGTAATATATATTACCTTACTGTTAACAATAGACACCTCCTGTGCAATAGAACACCAAATCACCCTATTACTCCTAATTGTAACTTATACCCATTAACCAGCCTCTCCCCGTTCTTCCCTCCCCAGTGTCTGGTAACCACAGCTCTATTCCCTCTTCCATTTTATGAACGTGTTTTTATTTTACCTTAGATTCCCCATATAAGTGAGATTATGCAGTATTTATCATTCAATGTCTGTTTTTTTCATTTCATATGACGTCCTCCTGGTCCATCCATGTTGTTGCACATTAGATGCTTTTATTCTTTTTTATGGCTGAATAGTTTTTCATTGCATATATATACTACATTATTAAAAATCCTTTCATCTGCTGTGGGCCACTTTGATTCTACATCTTGGCTATTGTAAATGGTGTTGTAATAAACATAGAAGTATAGATATCTCTTTGATATGTTGTTTTCATTTTTTTGGATTTGTACCCAGGAATGGGATTGCTGGATTATATGGTAGTTCTATTTCTAATTTCTTTTTTAAGAGACAGGGTCTCACCCTGTTGCCCAGGCTAAAGTGCAGTAATATGATCATAGCTCACTATAACCTCAAACTCCTGGGCTCAAGTTATCTTCCCACCTCAGGCTCCCAAGTATTACAGTTGAGAATACAAGCACACACCACTATACCTGGCTAATTATTCTTATTATTATCATTATTATTTTTGTAGAGACAGGGTCTTGTTTTATATTTATTCTTCCAAATTTTTTAATTTTTTTGTAGAGACAGGGTCTTCTTATATTGCCCAGGCTTGTCTCGAACTCTTGGCCTCAAGTGATCCTCTCACCTCAGCTTTCCAAGGTGCTGGGATGACAGGAGGGAGCCACCATGCCCTGTCCTGTTTCTAATTTGTTGAGGAATTTTCATGTTTTTCAAAATTGCTCTATTAATTTCCAATCCCACCAAAAGTGTGTAACTGTTCCCTTCTCTACACATCCTTGCCAGCACTTGTATTCTTTTGTCTTTTTGATAGCAGCCATTCTAACTGGAGTGAGATGTTTTGTCATTTTGGTTTTGGTTTTGATTTTCCTGATGATTAGTAATGTTAAGCAGTTTAAAAATACACCTGGCAGCCATTTGCATGTCTTCTTTGGAGAAACATCTATTAAGGCCTTTTGCCCATTTTTAAATCAGGCTTTCTTTTTTGCTAAGTTTCTTATGTGTTCTGGAGACATATCTATATATTTATTTTGAGACAGTGTCTTGTTCTCTCACTCAGGCTGTAGTGTAGTGATGCAATCATAACTTACTGCAGCCTCAAACTCCTGGTCTCAAGCAATCCTCCTGTCTGAGCATTTCCAGTAGCTGGGACTACAGGTGCTTGCTGCTGTGTTCAGTGATTTTTCAATCTTCATTTTTTGTAGAGATGCAGTCCTGATTTGTTGTCTGAACTGGTCTCGAACTCCCGGACTCAAACAATCCTCCAATCACAGCCTCCCAAAGTGCTGAGATTATAGGTGTAAGCCACTGCACCCAGCCTCTAAGTTTTTAATACTTGTTCATTACATATTTTGAGCTTGGTTGGTTATAGTATCTTTGTTGCTGTTGTTGATTATTTGTAAATTATATCAAACCAAAATTTAATTTATTTGCTGTCTGGCAACTCACAATACTTTACTACTTCAGAAGTTTTTGTTATTTCCCTCACCTCGTCCTTTCATATTATGAACTCTTTCCTCGCCGGGACCCAATTATTGGGAGCAATCATAAACAGAGTCCTAGAATTAGAAGAAAGAAATGAATTTTAGTGTACGATGGTGTCATGGAACCAGGAATAAAAACATGTAGCCTCCTATTCACAATACATGCATACCTGTACACGTATATCCATGTGTGCATGCATGACTATATATAAACCCATGCATATATATGTACCTCTCATATATACATATGCATATAGGGGTGTTTTTATTTGTGTGTGTGTATAGGTAGGTAGGTAGGTAGGTAGGCAGATAGAGAGATGGATGGATGAATGGGTGGTGAGGAGGCTTTATGTCAATGTTCCTATTTCTAAATCAACTAATCTAAAATAGTGTGCATTTCAGAAAGAGCCTAAGTGATTTGCAGGGACGCAGAGTAATAAGATTAGATCACAGTCTCAATTCTGCTACTGACTGCTATCCAGTGCTTTTTCAACTGGACAAAGAATTCTGAGAAGCTGTCTGATCAGACCTGTTGGGAGACACAATATGCCCCTTGAGGGTTTTTCACTAGAATAAATTTTAATAGAAAATTCATTTAACCAGAAATCTGCATCCCAGTATAGACATGAAGTCAAATATCTAAACTTTATGGAGGAAGAGCCCCCACTCTCACTTCTACACTAGCAAAGAAACTTCTGCATGAAAACAGGAGACTCCAGTTCAGGATGCTTTGTTTTGTAGAAGAATATCACGTCTATAATTTATCTTGATCTCAGTTGTGAAACAGGTTTGGGGTTTCTCGTGTATTGTTTCCCCTTTTCTTCTTCCACTTTTGCTTTCACTTCCATATTTTTGGTTACTTTGGCATTTGCTAAGAGTGAATCACTTAGGCTGTTTCTCAAACACATGCTATTTTAGATTAGATGATTTAGTAACAGGAATATTGACATAAAGTCTTCCTATCCATCTATCTTTCCGTGTATGTATGTATCTATCTGTCTATATATGTGTGCGTGTATGTATCATCTACCTTTGTATCTATACAAACACACACATATATATATAAAAACACAATTATGTGCACATTTAATGGATGTCTCTATGATCATAGGAGAAGCTGTGATATTCATGTCAAACCCACTGTTTGCCATACTGGGGTGATTCATCAAAGTGTCAAAATAACGCAGGGAGAAATAAAAACACAGCCTGCGTAAGCTGGTAGCTCTAAACATCAAATTTCCACCCAACCCCCAACCCCTACCCAGAGAAAACTTCAAAAGCATTTTGCTTAAGATGGTTCCCCCCGCCCCATTCAGGCGGTGTACTCTTAATGACACCATATTGATTTTGTAATGTTTAATTCAAAAGATGGTCAGGCTAGTACATAATCTTGTGTCGAATAAGACAGGGTCATTTATATGGCAACACACCAGATGAAATGTTAAAGTACCAACTGACTAACAAGTACATAATTCAAGCCAAATCACATTAGGAGTGTCTGTGTAGACTTAAAAAAAAAAAAAAAGCATCCCAAGGGATGGTGGTGCCGGTCTCCCTGGAAATCAAAGTTACACAAATGATATGGAGTTCTTACAACTGGGATTAAGAACTGACCCACTGTAGGAATTCACTCTTGCCTCCTGACCAGTGGTAGAGACTACCCTCCCATACTTTCTGGTTCTGTAATAGTCAATGTTTAAATTTGGAAATGGCAACAATAATTAGCCTGTATCATAGGCTAATTCTGAGTATTCATGACACAGTACACAAAGTCTTTAGCACGCTGCCTGACATATTACAACATTTAATAGATGACTTTCATTCTTCTTCTCCCTTATTCATTCAACAGATAATTACTGAGTGTTTACTTACTGCTAGGTGCTGGGTGCCAGGCAAACAATAGATAAAGTTCATGTTCTAGGTGAGAAAAGGGCAGGGGCAATAAACAAGGCTATTTATATGTATAAATATATACATACATAAATTATATATGAATTATAAATCACATATAGTTATACATAAATTATAAATCATAACTATAATTATACATAAAACATAGGTATAATTATACATACATATACTTATATATTATGTAATATAGTACACATATATAATTATATATACATATAAGTATACATATGTAATTGGTATAATATACATACATATTATATATTATATATGTTATATATTATATATGTATAACAAATATATGTATTATATGTATAATATATAATATGTATTTATATATAATATACAAT
>NW_016808376.1:1826307-1838769 GCF_001698545.2 Rhinopithecus bieti
ATGTATTAGATATAAATATAGTTATATGCAAATTTATAGTATAAATTTATATATTATAGATTAATAATTATATATAATTATGTTATTTATATATAATATCTTTGTATCTATGTACCTATTATATTTATATATTTAATTATAAATGTTTATTGCCCCTGCCATGACTATATATATAGATATAGTCAGGTGGTAAAAATACCATAACAACAACAAAAACACGAAGCCAATGTAAAGGAATCGGTGTGCTGGGTGATGGTAGGAGAAGTACGCCGCTATTTTGACAGGGTGGTTAGACAAGTCCTCTCTCTGGTTGTGACCTGTGGACAGAAACCTGAAAAGTAGGAGGGAGCAGGCCCTGTGGATGTCTAAGGAAGAGCAGTTCAGGCGGACAGGGAAGTAGGTGTAAGTCCCTGAGGCTGGACAGTGCTTTCTTGCCTCGAGTTCAAGTCAAAGTCACATATAAGACAAAATGAAGAAATGATGAAAAGAAGAAATTGAAGGATGTTGTTGTTAAAGGAGAAATGGAATTCCAAAGTGCCATATTATACTCAGCACTTACTATATATGCTCACTTGGTTCAAACTAGGTGCTCAGTAAATGTTGTTGAGTGGATTTATAAGCAGTTACAATGTATTGAGCACTTACTATCTGTTAGATACAGTTCTAAACACATCGTATGTGATAACACATGTAATCTCCACTATATAGGTTGGTAAGCAACAGTCATATCATCAGTAAAATGTTAAGATAAATTATTAAACAGATAGATTGTGAATATTTATGAAACAGCCAACAGTCTAAGAGTGTGTTTATTTACAGGAATACAAACATTTCTTTCTATTGTTGATAGTCCCTAAATAATTAAGTCTTGGGATTGCCGATGATATTATAATTCCAGGTTGCATAAGAGTCTCATGTTATCCTACCTCCATAAACTGAACAAGTCAGGACATTTTTTACCTAATGAACAAGTTGAATTAGAGCTACTTAAAAAAAACAAAATAAAAGCATGGAATCAGATTCCACAAATCTAAAATGAAATTCTCTACTTTCTCTCTAAGCACTTCCCCTCTTCAACTTTTGTAATTTGCGAAATAAAAAGGAAGAGTTCCCTTATATTTCAGGTGCCCAGAATCAGCACTGTAATGTTTAAAATTCTTCCTTCTGCTTTATTCTCATGGAAGTCGCAGCATACCCAGTGCCTGGGTCCTCACAGTCATTCCCCAAACTATCTCTTTGAGCTAGTCTTTCCTTGCCACATTGAGATGTCTATATTTTACTCATCCTTTGAAGACCACTTCTATTTTTACCTTGTAAACCATCACACTTGTGACCTCTGAGAGCAAACTAGTTAGTTCTAACTCACTAATAATTAGTTCTAACTCACTAATAATCTAGTCAGTAAAGATAGCAGTGTCCAATTTTCTATTGAGTTGTATCTAAACTCTTTGTTCACCCATTTCACAATCAGGAAGCTGTGCTAGTTTTGTAACTGGCATGGTTCAAGGTTCAGATGTAGGTGCAAAGATAAAGGTTTTATGCAAGATTATGACAGAACTTTGATTCTCAGACTTATAACTAGTAGCAGGATGCATATTCAATAGACATAGTGATAGATTTAGCTGAATGAGAAGTTAGGATGCTCTTGGAAAAGTTCTGGTATCAAATGATATTTTCCGATTTAATAACCACATAATAAGCACTTTTTACGTGCCTCAGAATTTACCTGCTACAGTTTTGATAGGTTCCAATAGGCAAGTGTGGGGTTCTTGCCTTAAAATTTACATTTTTGTTTGCCACAACACTGATCACGATATGATGCTCACCCTATGCACCCAGTAAATAGATAGTTGTGGCTCTGTCACTAGTTGAGTTTGTCACCTTGAGGAAATATTTTGAGCTCTTGCACCTTTTTTGGATTAGATCTTCTCTAAATTTTCACGTAGCTCTTAAAATTTATGGTCAAACTTGAGTTGGATAAATTTCCCTGTGTGCTGAATATGTTTCCTTAAGGATTGTTCATAAGATCAAACATTAAGTATCCAGTAATAGAAGATTGGTTAAATAAATGACGGCATATTATTATGATGGAATAGCATGCTATTTTTAGTGACTGTAAATCTATTAGTACCTATTAACCACCATTCATTGTTGAATACAAAAACAGCTTATATTCTGTGTGTTACATGTATCGTATATTCAAAAACAGTTAATCATACGTAGTATTACCTCACTGATATTACGTATTTATGGAAGGATATTAACCACAATTAATTTCACTAATTTCTGGAAGAAAAAATTTCAGGTAAATTCTATTTTTGCCTTTATATTTCCTTCATTGTTTGATTGTTTTCACAATGTTCTTGGATCATCTTAAAACTCAGATAAAAAGGCTGAATATAATATTGGAAAAATAAAATTGACTATCATTGATTATCAAAATAAAGGTAAAATATAACCTGTGATTATGTAAATGAATGTGTTTTCCTTCCAGAAATTTTAGAGCTTCCTCAACTTACAATCAGAACAAAAATCTCATTTCATTCAAATACTAGAACATTCTAATGGTAGAAGGGAGAATGGATAATGCAAATGTAGAAGTCTAATATTATGATTGTAGCCTTCTTGTCTGAATTTTAAAACAATACAGTCATTTTCTGAGGCAATTTAATGAGTTCGTGAAGAAAATCAAATTCTCAGTATACAGATCTCTCACTTTCTTTTTATTTATTGGTCATAACACACAATTAACACATTAAAAGATTTTCCTTTCATGTCTCATATGAAATGTGAGCTGCTTCATTTCTTCCCTCTATCCCACGCAGTAAAAACTGCAAAAGAATCATTGTACCTGAATCCAATTGGCAGAGCCCTTTTCAGTTTCAAAGTGGAACAGTTATTGCTGTTCTGTACCCCCTGCTTGAAATTCTGTATTCCCAATTTAGAGTGTCAAAAAGCGATGGCTAATTATTATCATAGCAAAGATAATCACACCAATTATGATTCTTAAAAGAACTGAGGAGAAAAAAGTACAGATAAGATTCATAAAGACAAGTTGGGGGGAAAAAGAGTGATTTTACATGTTACCAATCTGAACCTGTATAGTCTTTTCCTTTTGGAAAGAATAACAATTAAAAATATATGAAAAGATCACGTTATCCCTATTAAATCCTTAGGAGGCGGAAGATCCGTCATTCGTATCATCTTAAACTTATTCCCACACATAAGGACCACTGCCAGCCTCCTGTTTGTAGCTGTCAAAACCTCACCTTCTGCCCACTCCAAAATGTATTAAAAAAAAAAAGATTAGCGACAGCTCTAAGGAAATGAAAGTTACGAAAGGAAATATTTTATTCAATCAAGAGAGTTTATCTTTAGGTGACTTAATGGAATTTAGTAAAAGTTGCAGGTAAACCATGAGTTGTAGATAAATTCCTAATCACCTCCCCAAGGCCTCACTTCTTTTATTGTTTTATTATTATTATTATTATTTTGAGACGAGTCTCGCTCGTCGCCCAGGCTGAGGAGTGCAGTGGCCGCCGGCAGTCTCAGCTCACTTGCAAGCTCCGCCTCCCGGGTTATACGCCATTCTCCTGCCTCAGCCTCCCGAGCTAGCCTGGACTACAGGTGCCGCCCACCTCGGCTCCGGCTAGCTTTTTTTTTTTTTTGTATTTTAGTAGAGACGGAGTTTCATGGGTTAGGGCAGGATGGGTCTCGCATCTCCTGCCACCTCAGTGATGCCGGCCCGTCTCGGCCTCCCAAGTGCTGGATTACAGGCGTTGTGAGCCCACCGCGGGCCCCAAGCCGGCCCCACTTCTTAATACCATCACATTGTGGGTTCCGGCTTCAATATATTGAATTTTTGAGGGGAATTTTAGTCCATAGCACCCTTCGGTTTGCTATCTGGAATTAGGCAAGAAACAAATTAATGAATAATAAAAACACATATGTGAACTTGTTTCTATTTTACTTCTAAACACAGGGAAAACTTATGCTACGTTAGTATCACAAATATTAATACAGTTATCTAGATTATACTTTTAATTCCTACCTCAAATATTTGATAATTCACCATGAGATAGATTTTATTCTAAAATTTTGCCTCACATTTTGGATCGTGTCAATCATGGTGATCAAAACAAGGTTGCGTTTAATCTATGACCTACTAAGCCTGCAAAAAAATTCAAAAAACAATTCATATATAATCAATATTGTGCTAGAATTTAAATGATAGGATCCCAGAGAATCTGAAGACTTTAAAACTTGCTGACACCGTGGAATATATTGTCACGACAGCACATCCTTTTTCCTGTTCTTTGTTTATTTCCATAGGAAGATAACCCATTTTCTCAGACAATTTGAGAAAACTGCTATGTTAGAAATCTTTTTTAGAGAAGATAGGTTATGTAAAAAGCAGTAGAAATGCGTATTTTTTGTCTTAGTTCAAACTGTTATAACAAAGTAGCATAGACTGAGGGGCTTGTAAACAAAAAAAATGTGTGTCTCACAGTTCTGGAGGCTGAAAGTCCCAAATCAAGGTGCCAGCATGGCTGGGTTCCAGTGAAGACCCTCTTCCAGGTTGCAGACTGGAAAATTCTTGTATCCTCGCATGGCCAAGAGAGGAACAGAGGGAGAAGCTCTCTGGCTTTTTAGCGCACTCAGTCCATTCATGGAAGTTCTACCTTCGTGACCACATCACCTCCCAAGGGCTCCGCGTGCTAACGTCTTCACACTGGGACTTAGGATCTCATTATATGAATTTTTGAGGGGACATAGATTTGCAGTCCGTAGCACCTTTCAGTTTCCTGTTTGGAATTAGGAGAGAAATCAATGAATGATTAAATTAGTAAGAACTTACTGCCTGTAACAAGAAGGCACATTATGGGTTGCAGTGAACACAGGCGGAGGAGACATAGGCACCTGGCATCATTTTAAGCACCCCTGTAAATGAACCAAGTGTGTAGTTGATATGGGGGACATTAGTTGACCTCCCTGCTGTCTGAGCTGCAATGATTTCATCCCATTTTCTGTGAATACTCTAGATGTCATGAGAAAATAATGCCCACGGCTGCCACATGGCTGAGATGCGGGCCTTCCTGAAAGTGTCACACAAAGGGGTTCTCTGAGGACTCCCAGCCATGCACAGATCTCTTTTTCCCTCTCTGCCTGTTTCTTCACTCCCCCTCATGCCCACACTCCTTCCTCCCTTCCCTCAAATGTTCTGTAGCTGTCAGGTTTCTTTTATAGAAATAAGTGAAATTATAATGAGACAAGAGTTAGACGTGCTGGAGATGAAAAGACAGACTTTAAGGAAATAATAATAATAAAAAAAAGGAATTGCCATGCTATTTGAAAGCTGTAAGGAGGAGGAAGGAGGGTAGATGAAGGATCTTACCCTGCTTGGGAAGCTCCCTTCTTGCACATTTGACTTTCAAAAATGCCTCTGATCATTTCCCAGGGAGCTGGTGATGAATTGAGTTGGATCCAAACAAAGCCTTCACAGCTGGGGCTGGAAAACCTTGAGACCCAAAGACCCTCTCCTTCCGGCCTGAATGGTCATAGCCTCTTATGAGAAGCTCACTAGGTGTGACCTCTTCAGGAAGTTTGTCACTGAGAACAGATGCCTTCCCACTTCTGGATTTTTATAACATAGCCAGTTGTCTGTCATATCCAGAGGGGTTATTCTGCTCAGGATTGATAACCAAGGTTGATGCTCTCTGTCCCAGTAGAAGCAGAGTATTAGAGCTTATACAAATTTAGAGACTTACTGATTATAATAGCAAGCAAGCATTTGTATAGTACTTTACATTTTACAAAATGCATTCATGGACTTTATCATCTTTGTTTTTGTTTTTTGGGTTTCTTTTTTTTCCCTAAAAATGTTATGGGTCTTGTGTCTTTATCATCACCATTTTACAAAATAAGAAGTGGTAAAAGTCACATACTTTGTAACAGTAGAGCTAGATGTTAAACACAGACCTTTTATTTTAAAATATCTCGTTTTATAGCTGATGCAATTTATGCTCCAAATGTTAAGTGACTTGCACAAGATCTCACTCAATTCTTTTTTTTTTTTTTTTTTTTTTTTTTGAGGCGGAGTCTCGCTCTGTCGCCCAGGCTGGAGTGCAGTGGCGCAATCTCAGCTCACTGCAAGCTCCGCCTCCCGGGTTCACGCCATTCTCCTGCCTCAGCCTCCCGAGTAGCTGGGACTACAGGCGCCCGCCACCTCGCCCGGCTAGTTTTTTGTATTTTAGTGGAGACGGGATTTCACCGTGTTAGCCAGGATGGTCTCGATCTCCTGACCTCATGATCCGCCCCTCTCGGCCTCCCAAAGTGCTGGGATTACAGGCTTGAGCCACTGCGCCCGGCCAATCTCACTCAATTCTAAATGTAGAAGCAAAGCAGGCATCGAAATCCTGGGCTTCCTGATCCTGAACAAGCAGCCATGACTCCCTATGTTCTGGGTGGAGGAATTGTTTTGGTGTGAAATCTGTGTGTTGCTTTTTGAGATAAGGCAGGTTTGGAGTGGAATATTGCAGGTTTAATTCTGAATATGATGAGGTTGAACTGTCTGTAGTGGAATTCCCTGAGGTATCTGGAGCTAGTGTTCCTGGAAGATACCTAGACAGGAGATACACACTTGGAATTCACTGGCAGTCAGAGAGAAATTTAATCCAGAGGAATGGATGAAAATACCCAGCAGGAGTACACTGAGCTAGAAGAGAAATGGATTTATAATGTAGTGCTGGAAGATGGCAACATTTAAGCCACAGGTAGGAGGTAATCTTTTTGAGCAAAGATGAGAAGAAATAACCAGATAATTGGGTAAATTGGAAAAGAGTTTTTCTCTGCAATCATAAAAGTTTGTAAAATCTGCAAATTAAGTTTTAGTAACTCATTTGGCAGCAAAGCTTGGCCTGACTGATGTGAGGATGCATACTGAATTCAGGGACTTCCTTGATTTACTGTAAGAAAAAAAAAACCAACTCAAATTAGAATCACGATCTGATTAAGTGAACCATGATTCTCTGTCATTCTAAATCCACCCATCTTCTGTGACACCCAAACTAGAGACAGACGGGGTTGTGATGGTGTTAGCTACTTTTGCCTCTGTCAAGGCCACAATAGGGCACTGTCTTCAGAAGTTTTCTCAGTAGCAGGTGTTGTGTGTATACTTGTCTTTTCCTAACGTAACTCTTTGACCAAGAGAGCAAAAACCCAACACAGGTGATCTGTCAACTCTTGAAGGCAGCCTTTCCAACTCTACACAAATTCAGGAAACAAACATGGAATGGGTTTGAGATAAGCCTGAGCTTATTGTGAGGTTGACTTTAGCTCAACTCTTGTTTACCAAATGACTCCCTTGAGTCTCATGATGAGGTTCAGGACATGGCACCCTAAAATATGGTGCCTTGTCATTTGAGAAAACAGTAGAAAACACCTTCCCCTAGCTCCTTCTCCCCTGAAGCAAGTTATAAGCACCTATGTGAGAGATGCTCTCCATGTATCCAGAGGAAGGGAGTGTCCTTATCTCTGAAGACAAAGGGACACAGAGAAGAATCTAAACAAACAGACATTGATAAGTCCCCCAGCTTTGTACCATTAGATCATACCCCCTTCGTCCAATCATACTTCCGCATGCCTGCCCGTTTTTTCATCAGATTTACCATAAAACTATACAGGTTTCCCTGTTTCTTTGGGTTAATTTCCTTATGAAGTCTTCTGTGTCATGTAAATATGAAACAAATTTGTATGTTTCCCTTTTGCTAGTCTTTTTTATTATAGAGACCTCAGCCATAAACCTAACGATGGGTGAGGAAAACCAACTTTTCATCCCTTACATTCACCCTAGCAAGTAGATCTTGGTGACATTCTAGATCCCCAGAAATTACCATTCACTCAGGGCCACTAACTAAGAGCTCTGGCTAGATGTTTCCTTCTTGCCGGGACACTTATCCTGGGTGTCAGTCACAGCTTTCACCGCGTCTTTACTAGAAGTTACCCAACACCTCCCTCTCTTCTGTCCTGGGTTTGTAAATTGACTCAGGTCAGAATGAAGTGAGGAGTTGTGACTTCAATAAGGTTTCTTCAACCAGGCTGCTCTTTGGCTGGCCTGGACTTTTCTCATTATACAAATTTGGTAGAAGAAAGAAAATAGTGTTATGCCCTTATGTGACCCTAGGGATCCATGGGAATGCAGTCACAGGTAAGGAAGTACCAGGCTGCGTCCTGTTATGGTTATTATATATACACTGCCTCTGCCAGCTAAATGCCAAATGTTGGTCTCCACCAGCCTGGGATCCTGCAATCCCCTCTGAAAATCAGGAGCCCCTTCATCAGCAAGGGTTCCCATTCAACAGCAGCTCTGAGCTCCTAAATACAGCCATGAGGACTGGCTCACTACCTTCACTTGCCGTGGTTATTTCTCAAGATTGGAATGGTCCCATCTTTCTGGTTCTCTCAGAGGCCATAGGCTAGTCTCAGGTGAGTGGTGGGATATAACATGATAAATCTATTCCACCACCCCTTTCTCGGTGGATGTTTGGACTATTTCTTCGATCATATTTCAAAAGATTTTGCTATGTTGCCTTCATTGAGACATTTTTTTAAAAGAATGCAACTTGGGTTAATGGGATACAGTTTTTTTGGCACCAGGTTTCGTGATGGGGGCTTGTACCTGGCTGTGAGCAGGGCATTTTGATCAGGGCATGTATAGACTTACATTAAGTCAGACAGGTACTTAAAGTTGTAGAGCTGATGTACAACTGCCATAGTTTGTGTATAAGACTCTCAATCAGCCATGGGTATTTTGACCCAAGGGCTGGTTATAGTTTGTACTACACAAGTCAGTGCTTACTTCTGTACAAGAAGAGATCTAAGCAAAAACATTTGGACTTCTGCAAAGCAAAGGCCACTGATCATAGCCAAAAGGCAGGTGATCTGAATCTAAAAGGGCATAGGTGAGCGGGTAGTCTTAGAGGCTTTGCCAAGAAAAATGTGGCCTATCAAGAAAGAGATGGCTGCATGGGTCATAACCCTTCCTTCTGGGATGGGACCTCAAGATGAAGATGGCCTGTGCTAACCACCTTTGTTTTCTCAAAGGACAGACGCTTAAAACCAATATATTTGGTACCCAAAGCAGATCTTTTGTTAACATCTCCTCTATATGATGAAACTGTTTTAAGCAATAATCATGTAATAGTAATAATTGTTTTCATTGTTTGTTCTCTAGTTGTAAAACAATTCACCAATCCAAAGAAAGAATATATTTATATTTAAAGATGTTATTTAAATTCAGTAAGATATTTTATATATGAACTAAAATTTGGACTTACCAATCAAAAATATTGCAAGTCTCAGTGGGTACTCTGTCTTCGTTCTTTAAAATCTTAAATGCAAATGGAAACTTCAGGTATAATGTCAACAAAATTGAAGAAACTGAAGTTACTCTCTTTGTCTTTGCAATCAAGGTATTATCACTGTTTATTGTAATCATCTACCGGGGGGGGGGGACTCGGGGGAGCTGGGAGTATAAATAGCACCAGAAACAAGCTCAAACAATTGCAAATGTTTACAGGTTTGCTTTAAAAAAATAATTGACCAATAATAATTGTATATCTTTAGGAGGTACAGTGTTATATGTTGATATATGTATGCATGGCGGAATGATTGCATCCAGCTAATTAACATATCTGTCATCTCACCTGGTTACCATTTTGTGTGTGTGTGGTGAGATTTAAAATCTACTCTCTTAGCAATTTTGACATATACAATATATTATTATTAACTTTGCTCGGCATGCTGTGAAATAGATAACTAAAACTTACTCCTCTCTATCTAAAACTTTGTACTCTTTGAACACACTTCTCTCCCCTCCCCAGCCTCTGGTATCCACCATTTCTGTTCTCTACTTTTAAGAAAATTGACTTTTCTAGATTACACATAAATGTAAGATCTCATAGTAATTGCCTTTTTGTGACTGGATTATTTTACTTAACCTCATGTCTTCTTGGTCCATCCATATTTTAACAAATGACAGGATTACCTTCTTTTTAAAGATATGCCACTGTGCATATGTACCACATTTTCTTTATCAATCTTTTGATGGACACTTAGGTTGCTTCCATATCTTGGCTATTGTGAATAGTGCTGCAGTTAACATGAAAGCACAGATATCTTTTTGATGTACTGATTCCTCTCCTCTGTATACCCCAAATTGGGATTGCTGGCTCATGTGGTAGTTCTATTTTTAGTTTTCTGGGGAACTTCCATATGGAAGTTTCCCAAAATGGCTGTACCAATTTACATTCCATCAACAGTGTACTAGAGTTCCTTTTCCTCTACATTCTCACCAGCATTTGTCATCTATCACCTTTCTGATAATAGCCATTCTAACAGATGTGAGGTGATATCTCGCTGTGATTTTAACTTGCATTTTGCTGATGATTACAAATGTTGAGCATTTTTTATATATCTGTAAGCTATTTTTCTATTTCGGGGAAACCTCTGTTCAGGTTCGTTGTCCATTTTTAATTGTTGTTTTCTTGCTATTGAATTGAGTTCCTTATATATTTTGGATATTAGTCCCTTTTCATACAAATGGTTTGCAAATATTTTCTCCCAATCTGTGGATTGTCTTTTCAATTTGTTGATGTTTGATACAATCCCATTTGTCTATTTTTGCTTTGGGATTCTATTGAAGAAATCATTGCCCAGACCTATGTCATGGAGATTTTCTTCCAATAGTTTTATATTTTCATGTTATACATACAAGTCTTTTGGTTTGATTTTTTATATGGTGTGAAATAAGGGTCTAATTTCATTTTTCTTCATGTGGAGATTTCATTTTCCTAACACCATTTGTTGAAGAGACTATCCTTTCCAGATTGTTGTTGGCACTTTTGTTAAAAATCAATTGACTATAAATATTTGGATTGATTTCTGGGCTTTCTTTTCTGTTCTATTGGCCTATGTATTTGTTTTTATGCCAGTACCATGCTGTTTTGATTAATATAGCTTTGTAATATATTTTGAAATAAGGTAGTGTGATGCCCCCACCTTTGATTTGTTTGCTTTTGCTTAAAAGAAATGAAAATTGCCTTTGTTATTGTACTTAGGGTCTTTTATAATTCTCTATAAATTTTAGAATCCTTTTATTTTTATTTATGTGAACAACATTATTAGAATTGTGATAGAGGTTGCATTGAGTCTATAGATCACTTTGGGAAGTATGAACATTTTAACAATATTAATTCTTCCAATAAATGATCATGGGGTATATTTCCATTTATTTGTGTTGTATTAAATTTCTTTCATCAGTGTTTTAAAGTTCTCAGTATACAGGTCTTTCACCTCCTAGTTTCAATTTACTTCTAAATATTTTAGTTTACTTTTGATGCTATTTTAAATGTGATTTTAAATAGTCAATTGTTAGTGCATAGAAATGCTACCCTTTTTGTATGTTGATTTCATATCCTACAACTTTATTGAGTTTAGCAGTTTTACCTGTATTTTGGTGAAATCTTTAAGGTTTTCTATATATAAAATTAAGTTGTCAGCAAGATCATTTCACTTCTTCCTGATCTATTTGGATGTCTTTTATTTACTTTTCTTGCCTAATTGCTCTGGCTAGTACTTCTAGTACGATGTTAAAGAGTAGTGGTGAAAGTGGGCATCCTTGTCTTATTCCTTATCTTAGAGGAAAAGATTTCAACTTTTCACCATTCAGTATGTTGTTAGCTATGGGCTTGTTGTATATGGCCTTTATTGTGTAGAGGTACTTATTTCTATACCTAACATTAGAGGTTTTAATGAAAGGATGTTGACTCTTATCAAATGCTTTCTCTGCAGCTATGGAGATAAGCGTGTGGTTTTTATTCTTCATTTTTAACATGATATATTGCATTTATTGATTGCCTATGTCAAAACATCCTTGTATTTCAGGTATACAGATTTGCTTTTGAAATATATGTATATAGATTAATCTGCATCTGTCAGGGACTGCCTGTATACATGGGGATATTCAGAATTAATTTCTAGGCAAAACAGAACATCTGTTAAAGAATAAATAAAAAGTTGCTAATTTAAAGCTTATATATTATCAAAATGCTGCATTCGCAATTGTTTAGTACTTAGACTCCAAACAATTTTATTAAATGGAATAGTTTACCACTGACACTGTTTAGGATTGATGATAAATGGTGATGATACAAAACAGACCACCTTTTAGTAAGTTTTATTATTTTACATAATCTTCTTAGTGCATCTTTTTATTGCTCAAAACTAGGTGAACTCTTCCCACTTCTCTGTTCCTAGTATGTCAGTGGTTAGGCAATAATTCCATTGTAGAGAGAGGAAAGTATATAAGCCTTTTAAATATTAAGAAGGTTAAAAAAAAAAAAACTTGCTATTTTTAGCTAATTTTTTTAGGGAAAATTTTTTTTTTTTTTTTTTTTGAGACGG
>NW_016808376.1:1838987-1874429 GCF_001698545.2 Rhinopithecus bieti
TGCTATTTATAGCTAATTTATGTAGGTAGAATTTTTTTTTTTTTTTTTTGAGACGGAGTCTCACTCTGTCACAGTGGCACGATCTCGGCTCACTGCAAGCTCCACCTCTCGGGTTCACACCATTCTCCTGCCTCAGCTTCCCAAGTAGCTGGGACTACAGGTGCCCGCCACCACGCCTGGCTAATGTTTTGTATTTTTAATAGAGATGGGGTTTCACAGTGTTTGCCAGGATGGTCTCAATCTCCTGACCACGTGATCCGCCCGCCTCGGCCTCCCAAAGTGCTGGGATTACAGGTGTGAACCACTGTGCCCGGCTTATCGCTAGATTTTGAATACCATGACAAAAATTAGTAGAATTCTAGTTTCATATTATTACTTTTGAGCCTAGATAGGAAGTGTGAATGGCAGGTAGTTTTTGGAAGCCTACCCTGATCCAATACTTGTGAATATATAAAAAAGTGTCCCAAATCTGGGATTTAATATTAGCAAACATAATAGACTTAAAATTATCTTTTCCTAAGGGTCTATAACAGTAGGCCACCTATCTAGAGAAGTGATTTTTTTTTTTTCTTCATCTTTACCCTTGCTTTCTTTCTGGGGTTATTCTTCAACTGGCCAAAGAATCCAGAGCTATTTTCCATGTGACCCCTCAGAGACACAAACAACCACTCTTAAGTCCAAGTTCATTCAACTAATCATGCAAAAAGGTAGAATCAGCTCTACCTACTCCAGTCACAATGCCAAGTCAATAATCTCATGCAAAACAATGTTTTACTGTCTCTGTGTTTCAGTCTGTTTCCTCATGTATTTCCCCAGACTTTTATAGAAGTTAAAAAAGTGGAAACTTTTATAATTTGAGAGTTTCACTGGCTTTGTCCTCCCGAGGTGAAATTTGCACTTCCTTTAACTTATGGGGCATGCATGCTGGGATCTGTTTCTAATCACGGTTTGAAACAATCAGAGTTGATGATAGACCACAAGGAGAATTGGCTTCTTCTTGCAGGTCTCCACGGACAAGGTCATTTCTAGGTCTCTGGAAAGGTCAGTCAGTCACTTCATAAAAGAGAAACAATGCTGCTTCACTTGACACAAAGAATTAATGAGTGTTTGGGTGCAATAAAGGGTAGGGACAGGCATAGTTCAGGAAATTCTAAATTTTTCCAAGGTTTCCTTAAGATATCATTCCAGTTTTTTAAAGTCCATATATTTTTTAGTAAATGTCTTAATTCTCAGGGAATACCTTATGAGACTATAAATTTAAGTGAGCATATAATCATGAAGTCTATTAACCAGTCTTTCTGATGCAGTAAGAAGAAAAATATCTTAGCCTTTAGCCTTCATGCTGCAAGAAATGAGAGATTCTTTAGACACACACACACATACACACAACACACACATAAACAACTATAGTACAATCATAGACAAGTAGTCTATAACTTCTTTGGAGAATTTAGGAACTTTGCCATGGTAATCTTTTTCCATTAGCTTTCCCAACATTGCTGGACATAGTCCCCCAGATTCATAATCCTTGAATCCCCTCATCCCTTTGTGGCCAAGTCTGCTTAGTTCTCCAACATTTTGCTTTCAATGGGCACTTCATTTTAGGTGACCACAGGTGATAATTAAATTAGTTTCTTCACCACTGCTTGCTATGACGTGCCAAGGTCATATTCCCCAAGACTAGCTGATTTTTATTGCCTTTAGCTCTAACCAATTCCAGATACCCTCCATGATTTGCTTTGTGTGACCACCCCGGAACCAATTTTTATGTCAATCTAAAAAAAGGTGTTAGTTGCTAGCAAATGAACCGACTATAGATGGTTCAAGTAGCAAATAAATGTTTGAAAGGGCTGTTAGGGTGTTCATACGCTTACTGGGAATGCTGAAGAAACAGGCAGAGAAAATTGGATAAAACAGAGCTACTCGAACCAAAAATAACATATAGATCCTGTTTTGTGGGACATATATGCTGCTGTCCCCATGCCCAGGAAACCAGAGGTTACTTTGCAGATGCTCTTAGCTTAGATGCTTAGTGGCCCCTACCATGATGAGATCTTGTTGCCTTATATGTCTAGTTTCAGTTTCAAAGTATATCCAATTGGTCTGGCCTAGGACTCGTGCTCAGGGCCTCCTGTCCACCAGGTTATTTGGCGCTGACGTTGACAAGCTTCAAAACCAAAACAATTAAGTTATTAGTTTCTGTATCAGGAGACACATTCTCCTTCCCAACAGACTATGTAAGGTGAGAAATTCTCTAAACATTAGGAAGAGAGCTGCCAAAAACTGGCCAGTGTTTACCGCATCTTCATTCTCTGAGTCAGCCATGGCAGCTACCCTCCTTCTTTACCTGGGACATTCCAAGCTTCTTTTCTTCTTAAGGCCCCCATTGGGAACTCTCTTCCCCAGATCTTATATATGGCTGGCTTTTCCTAATCATGTAGGCCCTACCTTAAATGCCACTTCCTCAAAGTGGCCTTCTTCAACTCCCCTATGTAAAAAAACTGGCTGCCTTCTCCCAGCTTCACCAAACATGCTTTACCCCATTACTCAGTTCTCTCTTTTTGCATCACTTATCACTCTCTAAAATGATGTCATTTAGGTATTTCAATGCTTATTGCCTGCCCTTCCCATGTAACATATAAGAGTCACGAGGTCAAAGACTTTGTCTATGACTTATTCATTGTTCTTGCACCATTCAATCCTCAGCATCAAGAAATAGTGACTTGTACCTATTAGAGTTCAATTGGTATTTAAGGAATAAATAAATTAATCAAGGTGTAGGTTTGGAGTTGACAGAGATTCCAGTGGAATCAAAGGCCTGGACTAAGCTGGGATGCAGGACCTCCCGTAACTCCAGTGTGTATTATTACTGGCTTGCATTCTCCCCAGCAGAGTGCTCAGCGTGGGGCGTCAGTGCCGGAGCCCAGCCTGAATCTAAATAATGCATGATTCTGAGAGATTCTGAAAATAGAAAAGACCACATCAGTTCTAAGTCTTATTCTCAACGCATGTGGATTGTTCTGTAGGCACCACTTTCTGGCCAATCGGACTACACATTTTATGTGATATCGAGGTCCTACTGAGTAAATCGTCATTGCAGCATATACTGATTTATGGCAATTTTTGTTGGAATGATGAACTCTGCGTGCCTCTCTGATATGTGCATTTGACATGAACTGGGCAGTGTTACAAATGTCAATCACTGGGGTTTTTATCTTTTGTCTTAGGGAGTTGAAGACATTTCCCAATGTCTCCGAAAGGGCCAAAAAACATGTAAACGTTCTAAAAGGCAAGTCCCAGGGATTCTTGGACATGAGACAAGGTTTTAAGGAGTACCTAGAGAAGGCAGTTCCCATATCCTGTGTCAAAAATGGCATAAAATGCAGTTTATGTACACACACATCAGTAAGTCAATGGTCATTTCTGTTCCGAAGCAATTATATTCTGGCTTTGGATTGTCAGCTTGATGCTAAGGTAGACATAAATTGTCCAAACCCGCAGAGCTGAGGTCATAAAACATAAAGACTGCTCTCATTTCTGCCATTATCTTAATTTTATGACCTTGGGAAAGTCTCTTTACATTCTGAGCTGCAGAATATTGTATAAAATAATCTCTAAGGTCATTGTACTCATATTCCTGTTCTTGGAGTTCCAAGAAATGACCTCTCAATTATGTTCATGGTGATGTTGGTGGGAACCACCACATGATTCTGAGATGAAGTTGAATTTTGATGCATATCATGTCTAAATGCTAGATCCTATTTTTAAAAAATATATATATATACAGTCATCCCCTTCCCTGTGAAGTATGAGAAAATATTTTCTAGGTTTTCCCCTCTCAGAGAACTGTTGTATATTGACTAGAACCAGGTAAATATTTCAGACTTCCACTCTGGATGTGTCTTTGCCAGTGTACAGCAAGCCAGGGCTGAGAACACAGGCAATGCCTTTTGAAAGCTGCTTCTGATCACTGAAATTTTTAGCTTTGGCACGGGGAGGCTTTCTATCATCATTCCTTCTTTTTTTCTTAGTGCTACAGAAAATCATCTCCATTCTTACTGCTTTGCTTTCTCAGTGATTGCAGCGTCACCCCTGATGTCACTGCATGAAACTCTTGATCAGCTCTGGCTGACTGCTTTGCCTGAGAAGAGGGTTGAGGCGATGCAAGCAGCTCTGGTTTTGCTTGAAGGGCACAGCAGCTGGGGCTCAGCTGCCAGTTTGATAAGGAACAGGAACTCTGCGCCATCCAAGCAGAAATCTCAAAGTCTCAAGGACTGCTAAGGCAGAGAAAGGCAGAAGACACATATGGCTGGGTTCTGAGCATATGTACTCAAGCCAGGGGAGAAAATTTACGAGAAGGACAGTTTTCCTGTGCCAATTAGGCATCTTTATATCATTCATTTGACAGGCAAGCCTATATCACTTGAGATTTCTAAAGGACAACATGTCTGTCACAGATGGTATAGAATATTTTTATCTCGAAATTCACATTATCTCAGAAGGCTGATTATAAAGATGGAACTATATAGCAATATTTCTGGGATAAATATCAGTCACACTGAGGGCAAATCTCTCCTATGTCCCTCCCTATGCCACCCCCATTGGCTCCATGGAGACCTGAGACCTCTACTCCCCCTGGATCTCCTCCTGATATTTGTAAATCTTTATTTAATTAAAATGGTCAAATTCATTGCAGATGCATCAAATGGCCATTTTGGTGAACAAAAAAGGGAAGTATTGTTGAAGTTAATTTGCATACTGCAAAGTTTTCAAAATGGTGAGGCCCAGAGATACTGTAAATTTCTACCACATGCTGTTATTGTAAAAATAAAAACCTAAATGGACATGAAAAGATACATTGTCCCTCTAGGCATAGACTCTTTATGATGAAGCTGTTCAACTTAAAGCTAAGGTCACATCCTGCATTTGTATTCTGTGATTATACATCTTTTCCACCAAACAAACGGCAATTTAAAAATGTGTTCGACTTACTGCAGAAACACAACAAAACTCAAGCTTCTTGGTGTCAACTATAGTCTCACAATAGATTCTTCAAGGAGACAGTGACTTAGCTACTTTACTCTTGGTAAAATAGATTTTAGGCACAGCCATACTCACCCTGGAAGTCTCCGGTCATTTCATTCTCTCTCACATGTATTTTATTTTAATTTTATTTTTTTGAGATGGAGTTTTTTGCTCTTGTTGCCCAGGCTGGAATGCAATGGCACAATCTTGGCTCACCGCAACCTCTGCCTCCCAGGTTCAAGTGATTCTCCTGCTTCAGCCTTCCGAGTAGCTGGGATTACAGGCATATGCCACCATGCCTGACTAATTTTGTATTTTTAGTAGAGATGGGGTTTCTCCATGTTGGTCAGGCTGGTCTTGAACTCCTGACCTCAGGTGATCCACCCGCCTCAGCCTCCCAAAATGCTGGGATTACAGGCATGGGCCACTGCACCTGGCCTTCACATGTATTTTTAAGTCCCTGTTTTCCTGCGATATACCTGAATTTTCCTCCATGAGTCGATCAAAAACGTGCTTTGCTGGGTTTGGAATTCTAGAGTCTCTTCCATATTTGCTGAGTTTGAGGAGCAGAATTAGAGAGGTTCTCAGGAGTCCTGCTTCAGTGGTGATGAGATAAAGGGCTGGAAGCTCTTGTAGTGTGGATGTTGGGAAGTGGGATACCTGCCCGCCATTCCATTACGCTAAGGGAAAGGTGAAATGAGGCAGGGGCTAAGCGCTTGTGCTGGATGCCCACTTTGAGTCTAGCTCTGCTGTTCAGTACCTTAGGAAGGTCACTTGAACCCTCTGTGTTGCAATTTTCTAAAGGATGAAATACACATGATAATTATAGAAACTACCTCAAAGCGGTGGTGGGGATTTAGAGGATTACAACATGCAAGTGTTTGTAATGATATCTGGCATGCAATAAGCACGATGTATATGTTATTATTATGTGATATGGCAGCATTTAACTTAAGTGCGTAAGTGGTAGGGGCAGAAGCAATTTTAATATTTTAAACAATGTCTATGTGAATAGACATTTCACTCCATTTGTAAGATTCCTCTGTAAAAGTAGTAGGAAAGATAATTTATCCCTATTTTATTAGTAAAAATCCTGATATTCCCTGTTGTAACCTATGAAGTTAGATAGAAGCAGGAAAAGTATACCAATATTCAATAGAAGTTTAGTGCCTACAATTGATCAGACATAGTTCCCAGTCCAAGGAAAATAACTGAAAGAGCTGTTTTGAAGATTATACTCTTCAGAATTAAAAGCAGATATTTGATTAAAATCCATTTGATACTATAGTCATGGTGGAAAAATAGTATAGAGGGAATAAAGACTTCTGCTGGGAGAAATCAGGGAGGGCTTCACAGAGGAGGTGATATTTTTGGATGACCTTTGAAGGAAAAGTCAGGATTTTCTAAAAGACGAAAGAAACAGTGGCCCCAGAAGGATATGTCTGATGACTTCCTGACAGATTTTGCCTCATAGCCAGTCTGTCCTCATCAGTTAATAAACAATGCCTATCACCTCTGGGAATGCTGAGACCTAGATCCAGCCAAATGCACACTCAGGGTCTGCTCTCTGGGTGTCCTAATCATGGTATTCTGAAGGCTCCATGAAATCACTGGGGTTGTGGTTTGGGAAAAGCTCTGTTACCTAAGGGAGCAGTTACATTATTGTTCTGTAGCCCCATCTAATATTTGTGTAACAAGGAAAGACATACTAACTTCAACCCCACACAGTGACAGCATGGCAGGTGATCTCTTGCAAACTAATAGGTAACATGAATCAAATTCCATCTGCAAAGACTTTAAGGTCCACCTACCACTGACTTTTAAAGAAATGTATTGGCTTCTATTGTTTTCTTCGTAATATTGAGGCTCCTTTACATCCATTTTCAGCCTAAAGTGTTGAAATTCACCTAGTAATCCAAGAGAACACTCTTGGCGTCAACCCTGTTGCCTGATAAACAGAAGTGATTATTCTGGAAACATCCTGACCATTGTGGTCTCCAAAGTTTTGTTCAATCTGCCTTCCCCAAGCACTATATGCAAAGTAAGACCACTGTGGAACTATTTAAAGTATCAAGACAATTATTACCCTCCCAACTCTGTCCTTGTGAGAGAGAAATACGTAAGAAACAAAGGATAAGATTGGATTTATTTAAAGTAGAATTCAGACTACTTTCTCATTCTTTTTTGTTTTTTTCTTAGTATGGAAATGGCTCAACATTTTCTCTTTTCTGCTGGTTTTCTTATGATTTTTAAATAACAGTTTAAAGCTATGCTGTCCAACACAGTAGTCACTAGCCATGTGTACTTCATGAGTCCTTGGAATATAGCTGGTCTAACTTGATATATGCTATGAGTATAAAATACACACAGGATATTGAAAACTTAGATAAACAGGCCAGACACTGTGGCTCCCACCTGTATTCCTGGCACTTTGGGAGGCCGAGGTGGGTGGATCACTAAGGTCAGGAGTTCGAGACCAGCCTGACCAATGTGGTGATCTCACCCCATCTCTACTAAAAGTACAAAAAAATTAGCTGGACATGGTGGCGTATCCTTGTAATCCCACCTATTTGGGAGGCTGAGGCAGGAGAATCACTTGAGCTCAGGGGGCGGAAGTTGCAGTGAGACGAGATCGTGCCATTGCACTCCAGCCTGGGTAACAGGACTGACACTTCATCACAAAAAAATGAAAAAAGATAAAAGCAATGAAAACCATTATTTTTATATTGATTATGTCTTGAAATCACTATAATTGATACATGTTGGTTCAATAAAATACAGTGGCAAAATTATTTTTTCCTTCTAACTTTTTAAAAATATGGCTACTTGGAAATATAAACTTACCTATGTAGCTCAGACTATGTTCATATTGCACAGCAATGCTTTAGCTGTACTCTGCTCTCTTTCCTGACACCCAGAGAGAACTGACAAATGCTGTCATTACTGATGCAGCTGATTTCTGGGACATCTAGGATAGTTTACAGAAAATACTTTTAGTATATACCTGGATATCCTGTCAGCTTTTCTCTAACAGTCCATGCTGTTTAAATTATCATCATCCCATGAGAACATCTTAAATTCAAATCTCTTATTTAAACTTAAATAACTATGGTAGTCACTGTGGTCTGTCTAATTGAGCTTTCATTTTCATCTCCCTTCTCCCTGTTACTGAAGCGGCGTAGTTGTCTGGGTTAAATACCCAAGGTTTGTCATCTCACATTAGGGAGATCAAGGATGGGGATGCACAAGAAGTGAGTTTAAGAGCGAAAGTTTAATAGGCAAAAGAAAGAGAAAAGAGAATAGCTCTCTCTCCTGCATAGACAGAGGGTCACCAGTGGGTCTTCCAGTCTATGGTGAAGTGCACGTGGGTTTTATAGACTGGTTGGAGGAGGCGGTGTCTGATTTACATAGGGTCCAAAGACTGGTTAGACCAGGTGTGCCATTTACATAGCACACGAAAAAGCTGGACACTCCACCCTAATTTTTTATCATACAGATGGGTTCTCTACCCACCGGATGCCATGCTGCCTGTTCCTTACTGTACACGTGGTTGACAAAGAAAAGGGAAGACGAAGCCATCATGTTGAATATGCCTAGGCCCCAGGTTGACTTTTCCTATTGGCAAAGCTTCTGGCATTATGAGTGCAAGCTTCCAGTTTGCTTTTCTATGTCTGCAGCTCAATTTTTCAGGCTGCTGTTTGTTAGAAAAGCAATGATTTTGAGGCTTCTTTTCGTTAAAAGGAAAACCTTACTGAGGACTCTCTTACCCTCACTATCTGCCTAAATAATTTATTTTTATCTCCTAAATCATTACCTTAAACTTTGAAGGCTGTAGATTTTTAAAACTCTCTTACTCAGTCTCCGCATGTAGCAAGATATGGCCAGATAAAATAGTTTTTGACAACGAGACATGGTTGAAGCCAGCTGAGGTATTGTTTATGAAAAAGTTATTTTGTATCTGCTAAAAAAGGACTGTTGGTGCTACTGGAGTGCCTTTCTCCCTTCTCCTTGTCTCAGATGCAGATGGTTGCCTAACACCAGTGTCCATCTATGCTTAGCAGGAAAGGCCAGGAGAATCAGGAGAAACATAGATTCTGAGTCTCTTCTTTGTTCAGCTACTGAATCAATGTCAGAAATCACTCAACTCAGACTTCTTGGACTAAGGGAAAGTAAGCTGCCAGTTGTTACAGCTGCTGCAAATTAGGTTTCCTGTTACTTGCCGCTGAACATATTCCCAACTGACACACCAAGGCAATTATTTTCTGAGTGTCCAGAATTGGAAACTTGGTGTCATTGTTGACTGCCTCCTCTTCATTAAAAAACAAAATCAATCGCTAAGCCCTGCAACTTATCCCCTTTGATATCTGTCCCATGCTTCCTCCCTTTTAATCTTATTCTTGACATGTAAGTGCAATCTCTCCTTACATAATTCCTAGAATCATGAAACTAGAGATGCGAGATGCCACTTTCCTCCTCAAAACTTGTTAAATGCATCTCCATTTCTAATGAAGTGATGGCCAAATGGCCTAACCTGGTAAACAATTCAAGGATCTCTACAATCTGCTCATAATCTACCTTTTTGGATGTATCCATTCCCACTAACATACATATACCTTTTATCCCATTCACATGATGGTTCCCAAAGCCTCTTTACGTATTTATTCTCCTCCTGCACAGCCTTAAGTGTATCTCTCTCCCTGTCTGAAATACATTGCCTCCTCCATGCCACTATAGAAAACCAGCCTTATCTTTTCAAAGCCAGGTGATCTGTTTTACTTTCCTACTCACATTCTTGAGTTCCTCTCCCTTGCTGAGCTCTTTGAGTCATGCACACATTTTATTAAGACGCAGGTATAAGTAGCAAGCATCATGTTAGGTACTTGGAATTGAAAGATGAGTAAGACACAGCCTTCGCCATCAATAGATGGGTGGAAGAGGCAGAAAAAGATAATTTCAGTCTGCAAAAGTCACTCAGCTCGATCTTGAAAAGTTAGCTGAGAAGGTGCTGCCTGAAACAAAATGAAGAGTCAGTCACCAAGTGAAAAAGCAGGCAAAGTTGTTCCAGGCAGAAAAAAATACTATGAGCAAAAACCAAGAGATAATAAACACCATACTATGTTTAATGAGCAGTTCACCATCCCTCACATTTTCTTTCAGTTAGTGACCAAACTTGATAGAAATTAATGTCAATTCAATGGCTAAAATGTCCTCAAATTTGTTTTGGTGGCAAAACTGGCATCAAAGCACTTGTTACAATACCAGATCTTCCCTACGACTGTCCCATTAGTAATGCTTTGTTTTATTTAAAAGAAAATAAAGCACATAATGACCAATGCACGTAACTCGATGAAACTGTCAATCTCTTTTCTTTATTTGCACTGTTCCTCTGAATTTTCTATGGAATACCGTCTCCAGTGGGTGTTTGTTACAAGAAAATAAGAAAAAAAATAGGCATACCAAGATTTTAATTCTGAGTTACTATACAATGAAATAATATATACTTAACAAAAGACTTTATATTTTAGAACAGTTTTGGTGTCACAGCAAAATTGGGCAGACAGTAGTTTCCATGTATACTCCTGCCCCCCATATGCACAGTCTACCCCAGTACAACATCTCACATCAGAGTGAAATATGTGTTCCAATCAATGATCCTATGCTGGCACATCATTATCACCCAAAGCTCATAGTTTACATTAGGGTTCTTTCTTGGTGCTGTTCTTTCCATGGGTTTGGGCAAATGTTTACTTGACAGGTGTCTACTATTCTAGCAATAAACAGGATAGCTTCACTGTCCTAAAGATGCTCCGTGCAGTGATGACTCATCTGTCTCTCACACGTCTAACCCTGGCAACCACTGCTCATTTCACTGCCTCCATAGTTTTGCCTTTTGTCAATATATACATATTTGCCAGATGTCAATATATACATATTACAAGGAAGAGATCAATGGCCTAATTCTTACACTATCAGATGAACTAGTTTTTGAGGAATGACCTACTAGGAAGGTGTCAGTGCTAGCTGTACCAGATGAAGTCTAAAATCTCAGTTGCTTAGCACAGTAAAAGTCTGTTTCTGGCTAACTTAACAAGGGCAGTTGTGAGCCTTCCTGCTTGAATGAGACTCTTCCCAGTAGGGATTTGGAGATCCTTTCACTCCGCTGGCTGGTTCCATCTTCTTCATCATGTGGCTTCCAGGTCCACCTTGTTACAAATCTAGTGGTTAGAAATTGAAAAGGGTTTACTGAGCCCTGTGTAGGTGGCTACTTCTACAGACCACGTTATTTCTGTACACGTTACTTTGATTGGAACTTGCTAAGCAGAAGGAAACTGTGGAAGTATGAACCACATGGAGTGGTTAATGAGTAAATTAATTTATCCCAGTGGACATGTGATAACTTTACACTACAAATGTAAGAGGTTAGCATACTGGTTAGGAAATAAAACTACATACAGAATTTATATTGTTTTTTTTTCTTTTAAAGGCACTTAATTATATTCACTTATTGATTCACTCATTAACTTCTGTGTGTATGTGTGTGTGTGTGTGTGTGTATGTGTGTGTGTATGTATGTATGTGTGTGTGTGTGTTTGAGATGGGGTCTCACTCACTCTGTCACCCAGACTGGAGTGCAGTGGCACGTTCTCAGCTCACTGTAACCTCAGCCTCCCAGGTTCAAGCCATTCTCCTACCTCAACTTCCCAAGTAGCTGGGGTTACAGGCGTGCTCCACCACACCTGGCTGATTTTTGTAATTTTAGTAGAGACAGGGTTTCACCATGTTGGCCAGGCTGGTCTTGAGCTCCTAACCTCAATTAATTTGCCTGTCTCTGCCTCCCAAAGTGCTAGGATTACAATCACTCATTTATTTCAACAAGCATGCACTGAGCACTTACCATTAAGCTAGGCAGAATATTAGGAGTGATCAAAGTGACGCATATCGGAGAAACTGATATTGTTATTCCATCTGGTAGAGTGTTTGTCCCAAAATAGGTGTTCACTAAGCATTCATTGAATTAATTATTCAATAAATAATCAACGCAACATTGAAAAATGCGCTGTCATAGGGCTACAATAATTGCCACAGAGGGGACTGACAATATTTTATATCATATTGTGCTCTCTGAATTCCAAAAAGTGGCCCGGGGTACATTTTGGCTGTTTCTTGGAGAGATTAAAAACCTCATGTACTGATTTGCTTCCACTGTTCATTAATTCCTTAGCTAAATACTGCAACACCTAGAACAGTGCCAGATACCAAAGGAACACTCAATTATGTGCTTTTTGATGAGGCTGATGACAATAAAAGTTACAAGTCTGGAAAATGAATAGCAATGCTATATGATTCCGTTTTAACAAGCTGGATAGTCCTTCAAATTTGGAACATTTGGGAATTTGAGCTTTTTTCTCTCTTTCTTTTGCTCTCCTCTTTTTTTCCTAAAGAGTGTTTTCTAAAAGAATCAGAGGTCTATTACCATGGAGTATGGCAGTTATAATTATTTATTGATAATTGATTATTTCTGAAAAATAATAGGTTTTTACTGGGTGTTAGTGAAGTGACCCTAAAGAGGAAAATCTGTGAATTTGTGGCAAGGGAGTATACATTGGTCAATTTATCCAATGACAGGATTTTTGGAGGTAAGAAATATTATGAGATTAACAAATCAATAAATGCTTATTATAAATATAACACAATGAATTTAGTTTTGTCATATCTTTCCTTCCCTGTGCTATAAACATAGAACAATAATAGATACAATCGGCATGAGATAGTCAATAGGATGTGTCCAGCCACATGAACGAGGTAAACGTCTCTGTAGATGCAGAGCACAGAAACCTTAAATCTATAAGAGACGCAGGAAGTCACAGGCAGGAACATGGCTCCTACCCGGGAACAAGATCTAAAAGTGTTTGGTATACACTGGCCTAATATGAGGTAGGCCTATGCCTAAAGTCAGGGGTTGGGGAGGTCCTTAAAAATAGTCAAGAAACCCTGGCATAACTGAAACTGCATGAGTTCGTAACTTCATGAGGAACTCTGGGTCTATATAAGCCGGGAAACAAAGACAAATTCTGATGACAAGAAACTGGGAAAAAGTAGCTTGTACTCATGAATAGGTGTATAGATATCCCCGTATCTTCACAGAACAGACTTCAAAACCTAGTTCTTGACTGGGGGCTACAGACAATCAAGGAGAAGAAATATCCAAATTTTAGATAAGAAAGGGGATAATGAGAAAAGAAAAGTCAAGGAGAATTCAAAACATACATTTATTTTAAGAAAAATAAGCCTTTCTAAACAACCATTTCAAATATATAGAAAAAAATATATTTTATATATTTGAGAATTAATGTACTAAGAGAGTGTAAATGCAGTATATACCTTCCCAGATAACAGAGGCAAAAGCTTGGAGTATAAAAATAACTTTATTAATTCAACAGAATATAAGAGAGAAGAAAATAAAGAAGCAAAGAAAAACAAGTAATCTAAAAATAGAATAAGAAGTTAGCAATGAATCTAGATAAGTGTAAATGCTTTCAAAGACATGCCCAACACAAAATAAAATTCAAATATGAAATAGAAGAAGTTAGAAAAACATTAAACCAAGGATACCTGGGGCAGAAATGTTAATATCAAGACAAATAGATAACTCAGAACACATTATTAGGGCTAAAGAAGGTAAATTATATAATAATGAAAGCAGTTACCTTCAAGAAGATAGGAACTTTTATGAACTCGACAACATAAAAAGAAATTTTAAAGCACAACTGATAGACATACAATGTAAAACTGTCAAATTTGCCACCATTTTGGATATTTTTAAATACCTATCAAACAGAAACAAATTAATCCCGCACAAAAAATTATTAAGGATACCGAAAATTTGAATGAGAGGATTAGTGACCTTCATATAACAAAAATATATAGAACCTGCATACAACCTACAGAGAAAATACTTTCTTTTCAGCAGTACATTCTCTACAATTTTTATTATGTTTTTTATTTATTATTTATT
The DNA here is from genome assembly GCF_001698545.2 of Rhinopithecus bieti. Lineage (NCBI taxonomy): Eukaryota > Metazoa > Chordata > Mammalia > Primates > Cercopithecidae > Rhinopithecus > Rhinopithecus bieti. The sequence continues at coordinate 1,853,029 of NW_016808376.1, forward strand.
ATGTTATAGTTGCATGAGCTATAATTACAGAATAGTGCTAATTGTGATTTTTTTAGTTGATGTTCTCTTGTTCTTAAATTCAGTGTGAATGCTTTTATGTGTAACTTTGGCTTTAAGTTTTATATAATCAATTTAATAGTGTGACTGTTTTTCTTTCATTAGATTTTTTTCTTTGAGAAATGAAAATTAATATATTGGTATGATACGTTTTTCTCTTGTGACCTATTCGTTATTTTTGCAATGGATTGAGTGTTTGTATCCTTTCAAAAGTCATATGTTTAAATCCTAACACCTGGTGTGATGGGCCTTTGGAAGGTGATGATTAGGTCATCATGAATGGGATTAGTGTTTTTTAAAAGAGATATCACAGATCTCTCCTGATCTCTTTCCAGCATGGGAAGATACAATGAGAAGTCAGTTGCCAGTCTAAAACTCCAAAGAGGGTCTTCACCAAAACTCAATCATACTGGCACCCTGATCTCAAACCTCTAGTCAACAACTTTGAGAAAGACATTTCTATTTTCTAAGCCACCCGGTCTATGGGACTGTGATATAGCAGCCTGGACTGACTAGGGCATTATCTTTTGGTGTTTCTCAACATTGATCTAGGCTTGCGTTTCTCACATGAAGCCCATGTTATTGTGGATGTTTCTCTTTAAACATTTATTTATTTATTTTTAAGATGGAGTCTAGCTCTGTTGTCCAGGCTGGAATGCAGTGGCGAGCAGAGCTCACTGTAACTTCAAACTCCTGGGCTCAAGCCATTTTCCAGCCTCAGCTTCCTGAGTAGCTGGGACTACGGGTGCACACCACTGCGCTCGGCTAATATTTTTTTTTTTTTTTTTTTTGTAGAAACAGGATGTCATTATGTTGCTCAGGCTAGTCTTGAACTCCTGGCCTCAAATGATCTTCCTGCCTCAGCCTCCCAAAGTGCTGGGATTACAGGTGTGAACCATCACACCCAGCCTACACTATTAATTGTATTTGCTTTGTTTTTTCAGATTTTTTTGCATTGATATAAATTTCTTAATTCAACATATATTGATTGCATTCTCTCCTTTGACTGACAGAGCTAAACTTGAGCTTTGGGCATGTAGGAGAAAGTGTCAACTAACCCTTATGATGTTAGAATATCACATTTAGAAGCATCTCCCTACTCAATGCCAAAATGAGAGGGACCCAAATTGGAAGCTGATGGTACATCACTAAAATCTCTCTGTCACCTGGCCATACTATTTTCTGGTGAGCAGATAAATTCTTCAGTTTTATCTGGACCAAACACAGCCCAGTCTCCTCCAAACACTTTGTAAGGGTGAAGATGGGAGAAAGCATAGTAATACCAGCCATTAGGTGTTCACTTCTCCGATTACTTACTCAGATTGCTGATTACTGGGCCCTCCAAAATTCTTGTTTCTGTCCCTGAAGACTCTGAAACTCTTCTCTAAAGAACAGTGGATTGCAGGTTTCTCTTCTTGTCTCTCTGGGCTATAATTTTTTTTTTTTTGTTCCCTCTGTTTTTTGTTTGAGCACCCGAGTTTCCCGTTCTGTCACCCGGCTGGAGTGCAGTGCGCAACCGATCCGTCGGCCCACTGCAAGCTCCGCCTCCCGGCTTCATTCGCCATTCTCCTGCCTCAGCCTTCCGAGTAGCTGGGACTACAGGTGCCCGCCACCACGCCGGGCTCATTTTTTGTTTTTTAGTAGAGATGGGGTTTCACCGTGTTAGCTAGGATGGTCTCAATCTCCTGACCTCATTATCCACCTGCCTCGGCCTCCCAAAGTGCTGGGATTACAGGCATGAACCACCGCACCAGGCCTATAATCTTTTCTTACTTGATCCATCCCTTAATTTAGTCTCATTCACTTTAAATGCACAGAAAAAAATAAAATACTTTATCTGTTAGTCTTTCTTCTTTCCATTATCTGCGCCAACACACATTCATTCTGTTATGTATTTCTTTATTGTCATTTTAATGAGATTTTCTGAGGAATGGTAGAAAATTGTGGGTGCCTGTTTCAGCACTTTGAACACAGTGCTTCTCAATGTAAATTTTAAATGATTGTTGATGAAATAATTGAGATCTTATTCATCACAAAGTTTCTCAATCTATAAATGGTGGTATGATATATACTCTGGTCTCTTGCACAGATATAGCTCCTTAGGTTTAGGAAATTTTTTCAAACCAGAAATTTGTCTCGTGGTTGGATTTGAAAGTCAGTTGAACCTAGCTTTTGGCTGTAACAAATAGTTTTAAATAATATATGAAGGTGATACAATTCATTTGAGATAAACATCTGGTTTTTAGTTCCAGGAGCAGTGATGGACTGTTATTAACTCAGCCATTTCCTCCTACACCAAAAAGTATTTTACATCAGTGACATGGTAGGAGTTCTTAAGAACAGTGTTGAGAAAGAATGGGAGATGTCACTTTGGGAGGCCAAGGTAGGTGGATTGCTTGAGCCCAGGAGTTCAAAACCAGCCCAGGAAACATGGTAAAACCCTGTATCTAAACCGCCAATACAAAAATTAGCCAGGCCTGGTGTAGAAATTCTCTACATTTTAAAAATGCATCCTTTATGGATAAAGGCTTTGAGGACTTCTGGTTTATGGTCTAACAGATAATGAACTTGGAAGTTGCCACTCCTAACAAAAATATATAAAGTTGAACAAACTGAAAAATCACCATATCTTCCTAGATCCACCAGTGAAGGCAAATCCCTGACCCTCAAATTAGGGACACAGATGAATACAGAGAACTAGAATTTAATGGAGCAGAAAGCTACCAGCAGAAACTTCCAAGGAAACCAGTACAGGGGTAGGGAAATGAGAACCATAATGGACAAATTGCTGCAGGTGCATTGGACAAGCCTGTGGGTTAGAAACTATAGAGGGACTCAGTCACTTGTAAGTTTTTCCTCCAGGAGCACTACCAGGTCGTCACGGGAGCACTACCAGGTCGTCACGGGAGCACTACCAGGTCGTCACGGGAGCACTACCAGGTCGTCACGGGAGCACTACCAGGTCATCACGGAGAACATCAGAAAAACCCCCACCTCCACGATTCATGCAGGGGAAAGGAAAACAAAACAACTGAAATACCCAAGAGCATTATGTTCTTAATTTGCCTGCTCTCAGGTGAAACCAGCTAATCACAGCTTCTCTTGCTGGGGTTTTATCAGCGTATAACCTACCTGGGGGATGATAGATGCCCAACTTGAGCCCCCTCTAGTCATTCTTTTCCACCTAAGGAGAAAGGGAGGAACCAAGACGTGCTTTCGAATTAACATTTCAGAAGCACAGTCTCACAAAAACGCTGAGACCAAATCACAGGAATACAGAATGCTTCCTCTTCCGCCACACCCTTCCAGCACGTTACTAAAGGCCTATTTGTGGCAGCAATACCTTTTATACAGTCCATCATGCCTGGATATCAAAAGAAAAAATTACAAGGCACGCTAAAATGCAAAAACAGCTTAAGTGCACGAGCATATTAGGCCCTTCTTGCATTGCTGTAAACAGAACCCTGAGACTGAGTCATTTATAAGAAAAGGGGTTTAATTGGCTTATGGTTCTGCAGACTACAGGAAACATAACAGCATCTGCTTCTGGGGAGGCCTCAGGGAACTTTTGCTCATGGCAGAAGGCAGAGCTGGAGTACATACTTCACATGACTTAAGTAGGAGTCAGGGAGAGGGACAGAGTGGGAGTGTTGATGGGGAGGAGGTGCCACACACTTTAATGAGAGCTCTAGTATCAACAAGGGGATGGCCCAAGTCATTCATGATCCAAACAACTCCCACCAGGCCCCACCTCCAATGCTGAGGATTACATTTTCACATGAGATTTGGGTGGGGACAATTATACAATCTATATCACAGAGAAAGTATTGGAACCAAAGTCAGACATGACAGGAATGTTGGGATGATCAGACCAGGGATTTAAAACAACTCTGACTAATATGCTAAGGGTTCTCACAGATAAAGCAGTCACAGCATACAAGTATTATACGAAAGGGGTCCAGATCCAGACCCCAAGAGATGGTTCTTAGATCTCACAAGAAAGAATTCAGGGTGAGTCTGTAGAGTGAAAGCAAGTTTATTAAGAAAGTTAAGGAATAAAAAATGGCTACTGCATAGAGCAGCCCAGAGGGCTGCTAGTTGTCCATTTTTATGGTTATTTCTTGACTATATGATAAACAAGGGGTGGATTATTCATGCCTTCCCTTTTCAGACCATATAGGGTAACTTCCTGATGTTGCCATGGCATTTGTAAACTGTCGTGATGCTGGTGGGAGTGGAGCAGTGAGGCTGACCAGAGGTCAGTCTCGTCGCCATCTTGGGTTTGCTGAGTTTTTGCTAGTTTCTTTACTGCAAGCTGTTTTATAAGCAAGGTCTTTATGACCTGTATCTTGTGCTGACCTCCTATCTCATCCTGTGACTTAGAGTGCCTTAACCATCTGGGAATGCAGCCCAGTAGGTATCGGCCTCATTTTACCCAGCCACTACTCAAGATGGAGTTTGTTCTGGTTCATCATACCTCTGACACAAGCACAGAGGAGCAATGTAAACAGTGCATTCTTTCCTCTGCTAGCACTGTGTGTTTCTGACTGTGGAGGCTGTGAGCCCATGAACTTAATCATTCATTTACTCCTCTTGGTCCTGATGTTTGGCTGAGGCTTGAAATCCTAACTCTGGCAATCAACATTTCTTAGCTTACTTTCTGTTTTCTGTCATGGCATTCTCCCAAACCCTTTCCCAAATTTGCCTTTAAAATTACTTAAAAAATAAATTCGTTGTGGCCCACTAGCCTGATTTTAATGCTAATCCAGTTTTTGTTTTGTTTTTAGCTGGAACGGTATTTGCAAATTTGCAAGACGACTGGCCAGAATTAAGGGTGTATTCTGTGGCCATTTAATGAAGATTTGTTGTATGTGAATGAAATTTTCTTCTATTGTATTGTCCAAGATCAAATAGGAAATTAAACTTTTCTCTGTATTTACATTCACAGTACAACTAATTACTACCTCCTTCTTCTTGCTTTTTAATTTGATGTCATTTTAAAGTGCAACCAAGTTCATGATGGAACACACAGATATCATATAGCTCTAATAAAATACAGTCTCTCATTTTTTTCTTCTCATTTTGTGGAAATACTCAGTATTATCCAACAATAACCTGTAAGTCATGCTTCATTGCCACTGTATTTTATAATCTTGTGCAATGATATTTTTATTCCAAGCCGTGACAGCATGGGTGGATCTGAAACCAACAGGGTCGTATTGCAAATGTGGCCATTTTTCAAACTAGCTGTAGTACAGAAGAGAAGTCGATGAGATAGAAAAAGGGACATTTAATTAAAAAAAAAAGGGCTGCGTATAATTTGTATTTTATAAACTGTAATTTAAACAATTTACTATAAAATTATGTTTGATTTCCAGTTTCTCTGTTTTCTCTGACTTTATCCCATATATATAGGGGTGTGTGTGTGTGTGTGTGTGTGTGTGTGTGTGTGTGCGTGTCTAGGAAACAGGTTATGTTTTTGCAGTAATCTGATCTCAGAATGCAAATTCAGGTAGATCTTCTTTTAAAAAGCATAACTCAACATATACAAAATAATGTAAATGAATTCCCCAATTCATTCTCTCTTTTCTTGAATGATATTGAAGGATTCCAAGTCATAAACCCTAACAATACTGTCTGCCCACTCACCAGATCCTCAAAGTGTTCCTCCCAATCACCTCTGGCTCCTTACCACTGCATCCTCAGGCACAAAATCCACCACCTATCAGGCTCTTTCAGAGTCCTGACTGTCCCTTCTGAGGGGATAGTCCCCTTTCTGTGCCTTCCTGTTTCTTCTGAGCACTCCTGGGTGTCTGTGTTCATCCTGTCACTCCCCATTGCAGTTCTGCATCTTCTGAGGAGAATGGATTTCCCAAGGATTATGGGATGTGGAAAATAGACCCTGTTCCCATGTGGCCCACTTTCAAAATGGCACCCTTGTGAAAGAACGACAATGGGATAATCAAAAAGCAACTTTGAATGAACTTCCTGAATTTCATGGACATTTTCCACATTTAGACATGTCTTAAAGTCTAATAATAGTGTGTTTTAAAAGTTTAAAGGGCAGCCTTTGCTTTTTTTAGTGACATATAATGTGATTTCTTTTAATCAATAGCCCCTTGGATTTGATGAAATTTAGTGAATGCCTTCACCATGTTTTTCAAACATTCAGAAGATATTATGTAACTAGAGCAATCATCCTAAAATTCCTCTTTGTATATTTCGGCTCCTTCTGATTGAAATCCTCTTTCTCCAGGCCTGTCCAATATACTACTTTTCCTCAAATACTTTCCCTTTTTTCTCTGCTACAGCACACAAGCCTAGAGAAGATGACTTGTGAGAGAGGAGAAGGAGCCACACTCAATCAGAGTTCGGTCTGGGGAGAGCAGAGGAAAGAGTAAAGCTTTCAACACTTCATAGGAGTCATTTATATTCTATTACATTTACCAAGAAGAGTGTTTTGTAGCAAGACATCTAATATCCCTACAATTGTTTTTGCGCTCACACTGATATAATTCACAAAGTTCATCATCCTATCATTGATTCATTGCTCTGAGTTCCTGAAATAACATGGTACTATCAATATAATGAATGGTTTGCTTGTGCAAAGTACTGTGGAACACATTTTAACTCTGGTTACATGGTTGGTTGGTTGGGGAGGTCAGTTAGGGTGTTTCCCTTTAACTAAAATCTTCCTCAGAAACTCGACTCAATTTTAATTCTTGCCATGGAAGTCTTGAATTCCCTAAGAAAAACTATGAGCTTTTGGTCAGTATTTTTTGGGAAATGCTTACTCTAGTCTAATGAAATAAGTTAAAGTAGAGAAATGTATACCCATGTGTGGCTCAGCAAATAAATGCCAAAAAACCCCCACGTTTACCATAGATGCATAACAAATACCTTAAATCCTCTTTTAATTCCACATGGCTGTGAGGCTTCGCCTCGGGGAATTTGTAATTTATGCCATCGAGGTAAACAGTAAAGTTTTCTTGGGTTTATTTTCTTCCTTTAAAATATATTATAAGTAGCAATGTGAAATTTGCTACTTCAACATTACTGCCATTATGATAAATAAGAACATATATGTCTTCTATGTTTATTCGTGAACAAATTAAGCAGCATTATACTAAGATACACTAATATGGCTATTTGCTAAGTTGTATTTTCATGAACACATCCTCCAAGATACCAAGAGAGGCCTTGCAAGTTACCTCCTAGGTTGAAATAGTGACCCCAAGTCCTAAAAAAAAGTCTCTTTTCTCAGCTTTTACTTCTGTCTTTAATCTTAGCTGTATACATTGAAATTGGAGGGATAATTGATCATTACATCAAGCAAGTATCTCCTGAGGTTAAACAGATTTCAAGAACTGTGATTATTTGATAGTTTTGGATTTAATCTTGTCAATGTCTTAGCAATGTAAACGATCACATTTACTCTAGAGCTGTGGCCATTTAAGCATGTAGATGCGCACTGTGTCGTCATTAGGCAGTCCGCTGTTTTGATAAACAGAAGGGTTCCTATTCCTTCAGTAAAAATCTACTGTGTGTTTTTCTATATATACCAGACCTTTGTTACCATCCGCATTCTATGTCACCATCCGCATTCTATGTCACCATCCGCATTCTATGTTACCATCCACATTCTATGTTACCATCCACATTCTATGATTCTATGTCACCATCCGCATTCTATGTCACCATCCGCATTCTATGTTACCATCCACATTCTATGATTCTATGTCACCATCCGCATTCTATGTTACCATCCACATTCTATGTCACCATCCGCATTCTATGTCACCATCCGCATTCTATGTCACCATCCGCATTCTATGTCACCATCCGCATTCTATGTCACCATCCGCATTCTATGTCACCATCCGCATTCTATGTCACCATCCGCATTCTATGTCACCATCCGCATTCTATGTCACCATCCGCATTCTATGTCACCATCCGCATTCTATGTCACCATCCGCATTCTATGTCACCATCCGCATTCTATGTCACCATCCGCATTCTATGTCACCATCCGCATTCTATGTCACCATCCGCATTCTATGTCACCATCCGCATTCTATGTCACCATCCGCATTCTATGTCACCATCCGCATTCTATGTCACCATCCGCATTCTATGTCACCATCCGCATTCTATGTCACCATCCGCATTCTATGTCACCATCCGCATTCTATGTCACCATCCGCATTCTATGTCACCATCCGCATTCTATGTCACCATCCGCATTCTATGTCACCATCCGCATTCTATGTCACCATCCGCATTCTATGTCACCATCCGCATTCTATGTCACCATCCGCATTCTATGTCACCATCCGCATTCTATGTCACCATCCGCATTCTATGTCACCATCCGCATTCTATGTCACCATCCGCATTCTATGTCACCATCCGCATTCTATGTCACCATCCGCATTCTATGTCACCATCCGCATTCTATGTCACCATCCGCATTCTATGTCACCATCCGCATTCTATGTCACCATCCGCATTCTATGTCACCATCCGCATTCTATGTCACCATCCGCATTCTATGTCACCATCCGCATTCTATGTCACCATCCGCATTCTATGTCACCATCCGCATTCTATGTCACCATCCGCATTCTATGTCACCATCCGCATTCTATGTCACCATCCGCATTCTATGTCACCATCCGCATTCTATGTTACCATCCACATTCTATGTTACCATCCACATTGTAGATAATTTCATCTAATCTATTTTTCTAGGCCATTAACTTTTTTGATATTTTAAATCTGTTATTTAACTATCCATTGACACTTTCATTTTCTTAACTAAAACTTTTATTTATTTCTTGTGTCATTTTTTCTTTTTTGAAATAAATTTGGTCATTTGATATGTGAATTGTTTTTCCTCATATAATAGTTTATGTCTGTGCTATTTAATATTTATAATCTTTATATTGCATTACATGGGGTTTTTGAGTTATAATTGTATTATTTCTTATGTGAGATCAATTTTAAGTAACTGTGAGGCCTAGCTTGAATGTTTTTCCCTTGTGAAAAGTTTTTATTTGCTTCTGCTAATTAATTCTGAGAATTGTAAGGCTGGGACCACTTTTTAATGTTAATTTCCAGCCCAAAGTTTTCTGTGACTCGCAGATAGTACACATTGGAACCCGAAACCTTTTTAGTAGCACATCTAAGACCACACATTCTCATGACAGACCACTTGGTTTCTACCTAGAGAGCAAGTCAAGATACTCAAGTATCCCTGTTGTCTTTATCTGCTGGACAGGTGGAAAGCTTTTCTAGTCTACCTGATCATTGAGGATGTAGCCTCAGAATCCTGGCTTTTTGTAGAAAGTCTAAATGTCAACTAGTCATCTCATCTAGAACCAAATCCTTACCTCCTATTCCCCATGGCCATTAAAATGCTACTTCCTTGGTTATCAAGACATGCCGTGTTTCCATTAAAACCTCTTTCTCAACTCATTTTGCTACTCTGTTTATGTTTTCATCCCAGAATATTATTTCCCTAATTTTATAAGCTTAAATCTGCATCTTAATAAATGTTTGTTATAATTTATTCAGAATTGCTCTTTGCTTTGTATTGGAGCTTCATCAAATTTTCCAGTATATCACATTATCATAAACAAATATATATTCTTTATTAAGAATGTTCTTGATTTAATTTCTTTATATTTAGTTCTCATAGTCTGGTATCATCATTAATCATCTCATCTCCTAAAACATCTTCTTTCTGGCTCCAAGAAATATGTATACTATTATCCTATGGTGTGGAATTTTTTCCCTATTTTTTCCCCAGTTAATCTCTGGTCTACTAAAACTGTAGCTTTCATGGAAATCATAGCTGCATCCATAGATGCAACAAAAACCATTATTTTAATACACATATAATGAAAATTGGCCTTATTCATTAACATACTATTATACATTAGAATGGTTAAAATTTTTAATGCTGCCTAATTTAAAACCTTTTACTTTCTTCATCTGAAATTTTAAGAGCACACATAACACAACTTCTGGGTAATGATTCAATATGTCTCTTGATATTTTTTAGAAACGCCACTCGAATTATTAATGTTAAGTATATTGTTGCTGAAAGAAAGGTTAAGAATATGTTGAATATCAAGATGCTGGTGTTCTAAATAATATGACACAGGCTATTTTTCATAATTGCTGTTGAATCTAAATTGGTCAAATAATGTATTCAGAGATTATTAGAAAATTATTTTCAGTTTCTGGCCATATTTCATGACCATAACTATTACCACAGCTATTTGATTTAAGTTAGATGTGCCAAGTTAAGTGTTATTTAGACTCAGATATAAGAAGAACCCACTGAAATGCACCAAACGTGCCATGCTGTAAAACTAGTATTAGTAGCAAAGAGGAGGGCAGAGGAGTGTAAGAGGAAGGTGAGAATGGATAACAGGTGGAAATTTAGTGAGCATATCTGTGTTAGAGTTTAATAATATTGGCAATAATTAACTAACTGTCCTTGCATTGTACAGCCAAAGCCAATCAGAGAGTTACAATTTTGTAGTAGAGATCTAGCTCAGATTTCAGATTTTGAAAAGAATATGGAAATGAGTAATGAAGAGTGACATTACTTCTAGGTTGTGGTTATCACTGGCAAAGAAATCAAAGAAGTATGTAATAAAGGTCAAAACACAATGAACCAGGTACTTAGAGTTCAATCTGGGCAAGAACCTGACTGAATATTTTGGTGGACAATTTCCTGCTGTAAGATTATTTTTGTATTCCCTTGGTCAGGGACCAAACTGATAACAAAAACTAAGACAAATCTGGATAGTTAGGTGTTTTCCAACAGAAGTGGAGAGAGGAAGGACAAAGGGCAGAGCTGTATGGATAACAGATCAATGTCTTAGAAGAACTGTTGGAGGATTAACTTGGAGGAAGTTAATCAGACAAACTTCTGGGTTAGCAGGTTTTCATACTATTGTTGGATTTACCCATAATCATAATGGACATTTCAATTCATGTCGGCTCATTCAGTTTCCTTTCACTTACTGTTAGAAAAGGAAATTTTTACTAATCTATTTTCAAGATAATTGTGACATAGCATAAACTGTAGATGAATGTTTTTATAGAGTAAAATCTTCATTTGAAAATGGCCATGGCTAGTTCCTAAATACTAAAGAAAGATATAGTTAGGATATATTAGATAATATAGACTTAATAAATGGAATGTATTTTCATGAACAATTCCTGAATTTTTAAAATTAGAACCTATTTATAAAGGTGGGCTTTATGTTTTACACACTATTGTTATAAGAGGTCCATTTTTTTCTCAATATATTACACAATTTATGCTCTTCAGGATTCTTCCCCAATTATCTTTGCTACTTGTAATTGTTTTAAATTAATATATGAAGGTAAAGTTTTACAATGGAAACTCAGTTTGAAAAGTTATACCCAAAGCTTTTTAGAAAGCCTTCTATCTCACAGTGGTATGTAAACAATTATGTCATCGTTCATTTTCTGCTGTTATAAGAGCACACCACACACTAGGTAACTTGTGAAAAACAGAAGCTGATTTGGCTCTTGGTTCTAGAGGCTGGTAAGTCCAAGAGCACAGTGCTAGCATCTGCTTGGCATCTGGTGAGGGTCTTCTTACCGTTTCATAACATGGTAGAAGGGCAAGAGAGCAAGCAAAAGAGCAAGAGAGGAAAAGGAAGCCAAACTCTCATGATAACTAAGTCACTTCCTCAATAACGGCATTAATTCATTCATCAAGATGGATTCCTCATGATCTAATCATCTCTTAATACCATTACAATAGCAATTAAATTACAAGATGAGTTTTGGCATAGACATAAAATCATAGCAAATTAATAATCAAATTTTAAAAGAAATGAAGGTATTGGCTCTACATCAATTTGAATAACAGTTTTTTTTACATTGTGTCAGTCTCAATGGGAAACAAATCTCCTTATCTGCACAAACCATTGTTTCACTCTTTTTTCCTTTTTTTCATTAATTGTGAGTTAAAATTAGCATATGAATTTTAATAATAATCTAGAAAGATATTGCCATTTATATTAATAGTCAGGAGCTAATTTTTTAATTAAAATGTTTCTTGCTAGGAGAGGCAGATCTATGAATTGTTCAAAACTTGGGCATGGAAATCCCCGAATCTTCTTTTGACTTGGTCTGCACACGGCAAGCGTCAAAAACAAAACACTGCCTGCTAGGCTGCCAGCTAGCCTTTTTCCCGTCCATTCAAATATATTACTGTTCTGTCTTGGCAAATGACTTTGTGATTCACACTAAGAACATTTAGACCTAAAAAAAAACACCTTCTTTATGATATGTGATTTCAATGTCACATACTCCATATCTTATACCAAATATTAACTATTTTCACATTTGCTAGTGATTATAGATCTCTAGGAAATGTCAAATCAAGTGTCTCACATGGTATTTCTATTGAGTTTTGTAGCATATTATTTGCTGGTTTCATGATCAAAAGACAATAATACATGATTGTATTGTTCTTCCTAATTATATTTTTATGAAAGAAATGCATGTCACTAGCCATGGCCATGTAACTTGCAATGCCTCCATGCCAGAGAATACTTCCTAAGTTGACTGTCATCAGACTTTGCCATGACTTGCTTTGCCCAACTGCATATGACTGGAAGTAATGCAGGGCACCCTTAGGACTTTATTTGGGAGTGAGGAGGGACACTGTGGGCTTGGCCACTTATCTTTCTCTCCTTGATACTGACGGCTCTTTTAGCCTGGGTCCAAATATAAAAAAGAATTGCAAAGCATTATGAAAGAATAGACTCTTCTACCTACCCCGTCCCCCAAAGGGTATTATTTTCTTTATTATCTTTAAGGGTAAATGTACATGTTTTCTCAGGTCATTTGGAGGACACTAGGCTGAGTAAGGGGAGAATTAAGACGTATCTGGTGAACATTTTGCAGATTTTAAATAGAGAGATTTCGGCCTTTATCCTCTGTCCTCTTGTTTTCCTGTTTTAATGTTTGTGCTAGTAATTCTGCTATTAAATAATGCTAACCTAAAAACTTAGTCACAGTTCACAAAGTGTTTGTTGCATTTTATTTTGTTTTCATGAGACAATTTGCTCTAATTTGAAGCTGATGTCCCAAATCAGTTTAAGAATCCAACTTTGTAAGACAAAAGATCAGCTTTTCCTACTTTATATCACTGTGGAAGAACACTTCTAAAAGAATAAGGATTGAACTGTCTCTGAGCTTTAATATAAGCTACTGTGCTTCAACTGAGTGGTCTGAGGCATAGTAAAGTAAGCTTATGAAAGGCTGCCACATGCTTAGTGTGTAAGTAATGGGTACATAGGAACATTCTGGTGAAGGGGAAGTTCATATTGGGAGCAACACGTTTTTCTTCCCTTTGTGATTTGAATTCTATTTCAATTGTTTTGGAGAAAAGAAAAATGCCAGAAAGAATTCATATGTTTAGCTTGGGAGACTGGTGTTTTAGAAACCTCAGGGCTGATTGGCAGAATACTTTTCTACTTCAAAAATGTCACATGCCCTTATGGAGTGTGTATCAAATGTATGAATTACCTTCCTCATCCTCTCCACCTCTAAGAAGGAAGGGAGAGGTGAGTAGAATCCATTGCAATCACATCTTCCTGGAACAGTCTATTTAGCAGATCTGGTAGAATCTTCCTCTGATGAGGTTTAAGGTTGACTGCTTAGAGATGTTTTAGAAACTTTTCAGTCTTCATAAAAATAAATAAAAGCCCTACTCACAAAGGAATGATATTTGAGAGTCATCTCTAATATTAATAAGTACTACTTATTAATAAAATACAATAAGTACTACTCTTTAATAAAATGCAAACTATAAAAGTGAGACTTAACTGTTTGGAACCTTCGGATGAGAATACAGACCTTCTGTGGGAATGCTTGCAAAGTCTTTTTTTTTGCTATTCCCAGCTTCACCCAGCATAACCTTATTACAGCATGAAACTTCAAGAGGTGAGGAAGGAAAGAACTACTTTCATTCTGACTTGCTGGGTTGTTGAGTGGAAACATTTTTATTCACCCTTGATCCTAAAGTTTTTATGCACAGGCACTGTAATTTATTAAGATTCTCCTTCTCTTTATGAATAACTTTCTTCTAGTAAACTTCCATCTATCCATGGGAAATTTAAGACATTTCTGCATGTAATTATTGGCAAAATCACATATATTAATGAACATATAAATAGTGGAGAATGTGACTTATAACCATCAAATTGACCTTATCTATTTAGGGCTGATGAGTAACTATTAAAAACTTGAAGAAAGGTGTAATGATCATGTCTATCTCTCTGTATTACCAAAACCAAAACTTTTCATCTTTGAAAAGGATAAAGTTAACATTTTTCATTTTGCTATTCCAGATCCTCTACAATATGACCTCTCTTGCTTATTCTTCTTTCCCTTGCTACCTTTCTTTCTTGAATTTAGCAAATATTGCTCATGTAGCTAATAAATATAAAACACAGCTGGCCTGAGTGCAGTGGTGTTTACAACTAATTGATCACAACCAGTTACAGATTTCTTTGTTCCTTTTCCATTCCCACTGCTTCACTTGACTAACCTAAAATATAAAAATAGAGAAATGAAACATATATATATATATACATATATATCACACTACAGTTGTAATATAACAACAAACATAAAAAAGGAGAAGTCTTATAATTTATATTCTTGTGATGAGAAAAATATATATATACACACACATACATATATGAAAAACAGGCTTGCTTACTCAACTTATTCAGTTATCTCACATTTGTCAAATTATACATACTCGGCTTCACACCCATGCATCTCTCCTTCATGCTCCCTTGAAATGGCCTAAATATGTTCTACTCCTTCAAGCACCAGGTCAAATCTCGCTTTCTCAGCTAAGATTTGCTTTTTCATCTCAATCGTAGTGATCTCTTCCCCTTTTCCACAAAACTAAATTGTTTTTGGTATTACTCTGTTCTACCTTCCATCTTTGATGGATAGACTCTATCTTTATAAATGGAGTATTAATTACATACAAGAAAAAGTCCTATGTCTCCTTCTCTGTAACCCCAACTTTTGTCTTGCAATTTATCGTAGTAGAAGATAATTTAACAACAAAAAGTAGAATCCAAGAGGGCAGAAAATATGTCATGTAAAATTATGCCCCATCTTCTTTCATGTTTCCTTGGTAACAGAAATGTCTTGTCCACAGATTTTAATTTCCATTGTCATATCTGTGATGCTGTTTCACAGTGTTACTTACAGTTTTGTAAATTAGTGCTTATTCAACAAATCTAAAGTTTTAGCAATCTGTCACCAGGTGGTGACAAAGTCACAGTGGTACATAGTTTGAGCAATACGAAATGATAAATCATAAACACGTCTAATGCATAATAATGTTACACAATCTTATATACATGTAATTTCAGATTCTTCTTTAGTTACCTTCTGTTCTAAATTCTGGAAATACACAAGAGATTCTAAACTCAGGTTTAAAGACAGACTCTTTTCTATTCACAGATACCCACTTTTGTATATGTTTTCCCTGGCTCAGGGGAAGAGAAAGATACTGAACTCCAAGATTAGGTTCACCATTCATATATGTGTCAGTTTCTCTGATTGCTCAGCTCTCAGGGAGACCTGAATGTGTCAAAAAGGTTGGCCTCCATTTTCCCTCTCAGTTAAAAATTACTGACAGTCACTTTCTTGGTTCTGGTTAAAACCAACCTTCCTGTCTTTCAATGTCAGTAGGAAAGACGCAGCAACAACCTTCATTCAAATTTTCTAACAGTTTTTTTAAACTCCACAGCTATAATTTAGCAATTAAAAGGAGAAATTGGGTCTCTCATTCCAGGTGCTTTCTCTGATCATTTTTTCTTTCTTTTTTGTACTTAACTCCCATGCTACCTTATATGTACCAATTAAATAGGGCTCTAGTCCCTGTCCTTTAAACATACTCCATATTTTTCAGACATGGTACCTTTGTCTTTCTTGCACATCTCATGCTTTTTCTCCTTGTCAAAATCAGAGCATCATTTTGGTACAGCCCAAAATTTACCATTACATAAAATCTTTCCTGACGCCTGCTGCTGTTTGAGATTCTTTCCTCTCCTAAACACTTGTATGTATTCACTCAGTTCTTTAGGACACTTGTATGCTGCCAAGTATTGTATTTATTTTCATAGTTGTCTTCTGAAATCAAAGGTATCTTAGAGTATAGACAATATCTAATTATCTTGATGTTTTCTAATAAAACTCACTGCATCTGGTTTCTTGTTTCTCAAAGAAGATCCTCTTGAGTCAATATGAACAGAATTTATTATGTCATATACAGTATGAGTTAGCATTTGAGTTGTATTGGTTATAGCCACAAGATTTTTTTAAAGCAGAATTAAACATTAAAGAGAAATTAGAAAAGTATGTGTTATGCATATGTACACACATATGCATATATATAGTGTTAAACTGAATATGTTTAGATACAAGGATATACATTATTGGGCAATAAATTTTACTTTTTTTGTTATCTCTGACACTAAACAAGAAAATACAGGGAGGAAAACTATCTTTCTTTTAGATTTTGTTCTAATTAGGACTTTATTAATGTTTTGGGGTAGAATTTAGAATATATTGTGCCAATGACCATATTACATGAAGAAAGAGACATAAGAAGAAATTTGGCCAGAGGGGAAATTATGAGTGATTGACTTGAGGGAAACAGGAAAAAATGAGTTCATATAAATCAATTACTAACTGAAGTTAATTATTAAGGGTAGACTCAAGAAACATGCATGTTTATATAGAAAGCAAGTGGATTCAAGTGGAATGATCCCAAGAGAAAGCTGCATAAATGGAGTGGGATAAATGTGCAATTTTACAGTAAAACATTTTAAATACAAAGAAATGAAAGGAGAAAAAAATGCCTATCCAGTTTTTAAAAAGTTTATTTAATAAAAATGTGTACAAATCACACATAGAAAATGACTCGTTGCAGAATGAAGGGTGAGCCTCAGATCTGTAGGAGTCATCTCAGTGTATTGACCTTGGTAGATTGAAGAACAAATATGGAATGCCAACAGGGCATTCCAGGCAGCACAAAAGGAGGCCAAGAGAACACAAGAGCCATAGCTTTGGCCGGGCGCGGTGGCTCAAGCCTGTCATCCCAGCCACTTGGGAGGCCGAGACGGGCGATCAGAGAGGTCAGAAGATCGAGACCATCCTGGCTAACACGGTGAAACCCGTCCTCTACTAAAAAATACAAAAACTAGCCGGGCGAGGTGACGGGCGCCTGTATCCCAGCTACTTCGTGTGGAGCTGATGCAGGAGAATGGCCGTAAACCCAGGAGGCGGAGCTTGGCAGTGGAGCCGAGATCGCGCCACTGGCACTCCAGGCTGGGCGACAGAGCGAGACCTCCGCTCAAAAAAAAAAAAAAAAAAAAAAGCCATTAGCTTTAAGCTACTATTGTGCAAAAACTGCTTTTTAAAAAGACAAGAAACGGTTCCGGGCGCGGTGGCTTCAAGCCTGTAATCCAGCACTTTGGGAAGGCCGAGGCGGGTGGATCACGGAGGTCAGGAGATCGAACCCTCCTGGCTAACACGGTGAAACCCCGTCTCTACTAAAAATACAAAAACTAGCCGGGCGAGGTGGCGGCGCCTGTAGCTCAGCTACTCGGAGGCCTGAGGCGGGAGAATGCGGGAACCCGGGAGGCGGAGCTTGCAGTGAGCTGAGATCCGGGCCACTGCACTCCAGCCCGGGCGACAGAGCGAGACTCCGTCTCAAAAAAAAAAAAAAAAAAAAAAAAAGACAAGAAACACGGCACTAGGAAAACAAAATCCTGGGCATGATTTGTGAAATGGCTAAAATTACATTCGTCTCCATTGTGAAAATTCTCAGGCTGCTGAAAACCAAAAAGTACGTTATGTCAAATACAAGGTTTTTTATTAAGTTTTGTATTTGTACTTGAAATTTATTTTGCAATTATATATTTACATTTGTATATTAGAACCAGACTAATCTTTGCTTCAGCCACAGCTTAGTCAATGCTTATTTTTGTGATTGTGGGAAATGCCGAAACTTTTCTATTTTGATGTTTTTTGTTGGCAACATAGAAGCAATACTCTCTGCTTGGTGGTGGTGAAGTTCTTGAAGAGTCAGTGAAGTGAATGAGGCAGCATCGTGTACAGATCTGGTCAAGAAATAAGCCTTCAATTAGCTCTATTTTACCTTATAGTGCTTTGCAATTAAAAGTTTTAACTTCTGCTTTATATAGAGAGTTTTTAAGTATATAACTACATGTTAATTTATTTTTATTTATTTTGTATTATACTTTAAATTCTGGGTTACAGGTACAGAATGTGCAGTTTTATTACATAGATACACACATGCCCATTAATTTGTTAAACAGGCTTCAGTCCAGCTGATTTACTCCATGACTTGAGCTCAGCTCAAGCTGAGAGAACAGACCCCACACAAATTTAAAGGCCTGGTTTCTTTAGCGATCTATGCCATTTCATGCAAATCCTTTTACTCACCCCTGCAACAGGACTTCTACACCTCTACACCACCTCCCAGCATTTCCACGAATTAGTCAAGAACTCAGACAGATTTTACTATTCAACAACAAGGTGGGGTTGATTGTGTCAAGACAAACCCCATCTTCTGGAATAGAAGGATCTAGGATACGAAGTCAACACACCGAAGTGGAACAGAAAGAGATAAACAAGGAAAACGTTTGGCTTTCAGAGTCGATGTGTAAGATATTGTGTCACAATGAATTACTCATTCTTTAAAACCTATGGGATATTTAAGCTCTTCTGAAAGAAATAACACCATTATATAAAAGTTAAGTGCTTAAAGCTTCCTCATGTATTCCCACACATATGCACCAATAAAACTGATGAAATATTCTACAGTGGCAAGTTCTAGTAAGGCCCAATCAACTCACCCATTAAAATTACATTTGCTGAACCAAAACTTAGCAGCTGGGATGCCATCTTGTATATGCCTCAGTCATTCCATGAACAATATTTACCTCTCTTTAGCTTCATTCATTCAAAATATTATTTTTTTCCTATCTGACATATAGGAGATACTCTATAATTATATAAAATGAATAGGAACTAGGAGAGATTGAAGAATCATTTTGAAATTTATGTGCTATTTCAGATATTTAAATAATTTGAATCCAAATAGATTTAATTCATTAAATTACTTTGGCATTCATTATTTTCAAGGCATTCTCACAGGTATCATGGGATATGCAGAGAAAATGATGAAATTCTTATAGTCACCAATGTAAAAATATTAAGAGTGTATCATAACTAGATAGGGTTTATCAAAGGATGAGTGGAAGGGTTTAATGTTAAGAGACTTCAGAAGTGAACTTATATAATCATATTGAAACAGGTAAATAAAACACAATTCGTTAAAATTTGTTTTTTTCAATGAGAACACATGGACACAGGGAGGGGAACAACACACACTGGGGCCTGTCAAGGGGTAGGAGGCAAGAGGAGGGAGAGCATTAGGACAAATACCTAATGCATACAGGGCTTAAAACCTAGTGATGGGTTGATAGGTGCAGCAAACCACCATGGCAAACCACCACATGACATGTATACCTATGTAACAAACCTGCACATTCTGCACATGTATCAGAACTTAAATAAATCAATAAATATAAATTAAAAATTTCTTTTCTTTTTTTTTTTATTTTTTGAGACGGAGTCTCACTCTGTCGCCCAGGTTGGATTGCAGTGGTGCAATCTCAGCTTACTGCAATGTCTGCCTCCCAGTTCAAGCAATTCTCCTGCCTCAGCCCCTTGAGTAGCTGGGATTAGAGTCGTGCACCACCATACCCAGCTGACTTTTGTATTTGTAATAGAGACGAGATTTCCTCATGTTGGCCAGGCTGGTCTCAAACTCCTGACCTCAGGCGATCCACCCGCCTCGGCCTCCCAAGTGCCAGGATTACAGGCATGAGCCATTGCACCCACCCTAACATTTCTTAACAAATACAAAATGGAAAGGAATCACATGAATAGGTCATGATCGCTACCCAAAATATACAACAAACATCCAGTTTATCAGCAAAACATAAAAGCATTCTTTTAAAAACTGGGTAAGACTCCAGGTAACACTGTGAAACCACGTCTCTACTAAAAATACAAAAAACTATCTGGGCGTGGTGGTGGCACCTGTAGTCCCAGCTACTCGGGAGGCTGAGGCAGGAGAATGGCGTGAACCCGGGAGGCAGACCTTGCAGTGAGCCAAGATTATGACACTGCACTCCAGCCTGGGCGACAGAGCGGGATTCCGTCTCAAACAAACAAACAAAAAACTAGGTGAGACAAGGATGTCTGCTTTCACCACTGTTGAGAAGATAAAACCAAGAGTTCCTGGAGACCAAGACAGCTGGAGATTGCAAGACATGTTCACAGAGAGGAAAGATCGCTGAAGGAGTTCTAGAGATCGACTAAGGGTCAGCCACAAGTGTACTGCTAAGTACCAATCAGTGCATGTGTTCAAGGAAACTATCTTACGATGGAATAAGAACCACCTGAAAGTAGTAGTCTTTCACAAAAGAGCTTACCCAGAACAAAATACACAGGATATCAGGTACTATACTGTGAAATAGACTCAGTAGTAGGACAGAATTAGCCCTGAACTCACGTCTGCTGAGGTTCCTCTAACAAAGCTTAAAAGCAAGCATGAAAAGGGTGGCTATATTTTTGGAAGTTTTCTCCCTCAATCTTCATGTTGCAATTTGACCCCAGTGTTGGTTGTGAAGTTCAATGGGAGGTGTTTGGGTCATGGGTGAATCTCTCATGAATAGATGAATGCCCTGCCTTAAGGGTGTGTAAATTCTCACTCTGTTAGTTCCCTTGAGGGCTGATCGTTAAAAAGAGTCTGACACTCCCTAACTACCTTGCTTACTCTCTCACCATGTGACCTCTGCACACTCTTCCTTCCCTTCACTACTGTGAGTGGTAGCAGCCTCAAACCTTCACCAGGTGCGTATGCCAGGGCCATACTTCTTGTACGGTCTGCAGAATTGTGAGCCAAATAAACCTCTTTTCATTATTAATTACCCTGCCACAGGTATTCCTTCACAGTAACACAAAACAGACTAAGACGACTATCAAGCTGTTTCCAAGAAACTTGGTGGTATTACACAAAAAAGTTCAAGAGTAGTTTTTTAAATATGAGATCATCCAGGACCCAATAATTTAAAAATACACAATGTATGTATGCCATCATTTCAAAAATCAATAAGCATGCAAAGAAGTAAAAAAAAAAATGAGGCCAGGCG
>NW_016808376.1:1877865-1883595 GCF_001698545.2 Rhinopithecus bieti
TTAGAGAGAAGGAGACCTTCTGAACCAAAGAAAAATTTAAAAATTGTCAACAATAGACTTACTTATCTAGAACTATTAAATTTTTTTAGGGAGAAGAAAATAAGCTATGTTAGAAACTCAAATCTGCATAAAGCAAAAAAAGATCATTAGAGAAGGAATAAATGAAAGTAAGATAAAATATTTTATTCTTATTGAGCTAAAAGGTTTTTTCAAAATAATAACAGAAATAATATATTCAGTGATTATAGCTTATGGACAAGTATTACTCATTAGCATCTTTTTCTTTTGGCTTGAATAGCTCCCTTTAGCATTTCTTTTAAGACAGGACTGATACTGATAAACATCCTCAGCTCTTGTTTGTCTGAAATGTCTTTATCTCTCCATTTCTCAAGAACACTTCTGCTGAGTACAGTTTTTCTGGTTGGCAGTTTTCTCTTCAGCACTTTGAATATATTTCCCCATTCTCTCCTGGGCTGTAAAGTTTCTGCTGAGAAGTCTGCTACTGGGTGCACTAGAATTCCTCTATGTTATTTGCTTCTTTTTTCTTTTTGCTTTCAAGACCCTTTCTTTGTCTTGGAATTTGGACAGTTTGATTATATAGTCATCCCTTGGTATCCATGATGGTCATTTCTAGTATGCTCCCTTGAATACCAAAATCTATGGATGCTCAAGTCCCTCATATAAAATTAGGTAATATTTGCATATAACCTGCGAACATTCCTCCCATATACATTAAATAATCTCAACATTACTTATAATACCTAATAAAAGTTAAATGTTATATAATTAGTTTTATACCATGTTTTATATTTGTATTATTTCTGTAATAATTTATATTGGTGTTTTAAACAGTATTTTAAATCTGCAGTTGGTTGAATCAACAAAAGTGAAACCTGTGGATGTAGACGTTGGACTGTAATATGTCTTAGAATAGTCTTATTTAGATTTAATCCAGTTGGAAACTTTCGGCCTTCCTCTACCTGGATATTTCTTTCTTTCTCTAGGTTTAGAAAGTTTTCTGCATTTTTTTTAGATAAGATTTCTATCTTTTTATCCTTTTCTTCTCTTGATTTACCTGTGATGACTTGAACATTTGATTTTTGGGTACTTTCCCATAAGTCCTGAAAGTTTCTTCATTTCTCTTTATTCTTATTGTTTCTTTTTTTTTTTCCTCTTCTGATGGTATATTTTCCAATAACCTCTCTGGGTTCACAGATTCTTCTGTTTGATGAATTCTGCTGTTGATGCTTTCTATTGCATTTTTTCTTTTGTTTATTTAGTTCCAGGATTTCTGTTCATCATTATTGTTGCTATTGCTGTTGTAATGTTTCTGTTGAATTTCTCATTGTGTTCAGTTATTGTTTTCCTAATTCCTTTTAATTATTTCTCTGTATTTTGTTGAAGTACACAAATCTTTCTTAAAACAATTATTTTGAGTTACTTTTCAGGCAGTTGATATATCTCCATCTCTTTAGGGCTGGTAACTGGTGCTTTATCTGTCTGGTGATGTCGTATTTCCCTAATTGTCCTTGATCTTCATTGCCATGCATCAGTGCCTGTGCATTTGAAGAAGTAGGTACTCACTCCAGTCTTTATAGACTAGTTTTGTCTAGAAACACTTCAATGTTAAGCCTGTTTAGAGGGTCTGGGTAGGCCAGTGGGCCTGTTCCTTATGCCCAGCACCGTGGTGGCCATTACAGCACTAGGCCATTTGAACACTTTAAGCCTAGGATTACTTCAGTTGGCATGGTGCCAGGCTATAATCCCATAGCTCCTGAGGCCATCCCATCATTGTGATGAGGCATGCCCAAAGCCCCATATCCAATGACGTCCGCCTGTTTGTTGAGATTTGTTCAGAGCCCAAGGCCACTGCAGACTGCAGATGGAGTCCACTTCATAGGGACTGTGCTTTCCCACTTGGTGACAAGGGAGGTTTGAAGACTCAATCCACAGATATCAGTTTAGAGTCAGGGGCCAAATTAGTCTGCCTGGTGTAGCAGTGTTAGTGTCCAAGGCAAAGTATTATGTTTATGTCCTTCTCTTTCTCCCAAGTGGATAGTATCTCTCTCTTCACTGTACTGCTTGGTCTTGGGAGAAGAATGATAGGGGTAACATGAAACTGACCTTTCAACCCTCATCAACAAATCTTTTCATATTATTATGTTATAACAATGTATTGTAGCATTCTACTTAGTTTCTTTGGCTATTTTGAAGATGTTTTTATGCGTGGATAGTTGTTCAAATTGATGTTGAGGGATGATTGCTGCAGATTCCTAAATTGCCATCTCACTCTACTCTCCTCCAGTTCATGGGTAAGTAACATGAATGACAGTAATGGTATGAAAGAAAGGAGAGAACTTGGAAATACTCTGTCAAAAAAGTACTTGCAGTACCTATGACATGTATAGTAATTTCAAAGTGGGTTTATATTAGTTATAAATGTATATTGCAAACTCTAAGGTAGCCACTAAAGCTCTTTTTAAGGAAGCATAGTTGATATGCTAGCAGGGGAGAATAAATGAAATCATATAAAATGCTCAAGTAAAATTATGAAAGGTAAGATAAAGGTGAAAGACAAAAATTAGAAACAGAGAATAAGAGCAACAAAGAGAAAACAGTAACAAATATGGTACATATAAATCCAGCTATATCAATAAGTGCTTTAGATGTGAATAGTCTAAATCAACTAATTAAAAAACAAAAACTATCAGAGTAGGTAAAAAAAAAAATACACAACTATACATTGTCTACAAAAGACACACTTTAAATAAAAAGGAACCATTTGATTTTTTTAAAAGGATTGAGAAAGATACACCATGCTAACATTAATCAAAGGAAAGTTAGAGTAGCTATCTTAATTTTAGGCAAAGCCAACTTCAGAGCAAGGATAATTGCTTGTGAGGAAAACAGGGGCATTAAATGATGACAAAGGTTAAACTCTCCTAAACCTTAATGTATACGCATCTAATGGAGTGTCAAAATATGTAAGGCAAAAACTGATAGCACTGCAAGGAGAAACAGATAACCACTATTGTATTTGGAGCCTTCAATACCCCTCTGTCAGTAACTGACAAATGCAACAGACAGAAATTCAGTAAGGACAAAGCTGAACTCGACAGCACCGTAAATCAACTGGATATAATTGACATTTAAAGAATACTTCACCCAATAGCAGAGCAGAATACACATTCTTCTCAAGCTTCCATGGAATAGTCACCAAAATAGCCTACATTCAGTGACACAAAACACATTTTAAGAAGTTAAAAAGAATAGAAATCATAAAAGTATTCTCCCAAACCATGATGCAATTAAGCTAGAAATAGATGCCTGAAAGATAGCTTAAAAATTCCAAAACAGTTGCAGGTTAAACAACTTACTTTTAATTAACATGTAGGTCAAATACATTTCAAGAGTAATTTTAAAATATTTTGAACTAAATGAAACTGAAAATAAAACATCAAATTTTTATGATGCATCAAAAGCAATACTTAGGGGAATTATATAGCATTGAAGGCATATATCAGAAGAAAGATCTAAAATCAATAATCTTATTTTGTACCTTAGGAAACCATAAGAAGAAAAAATTAAAACCAAATTTAATTTTAATCCTAATGCTTACTAAAGTAAGCAGAAAAAAGAAAAGATAAAAAAAGAGCAGAAATCAATAAAATTGAAAACAGGTAATGGACAAACTTAAAACTAACACTTTAAAAAATCAATAAAATTGACAAACTTCTTGCTGCGAAAGAAAGGATAAAAGAGAGAAGACACAAACTACTAACTTCAAAATAAAAAGCAACTATCACTACTGACACAATGGACATTAACAAGATAGTTAAAAATATTATTAACAACTCTATGGCCATAATTTGACAACCTAGATAAAATGGACCAATTTGTCAAAAGACACAATCTGCCAAAACTCACACAAAATGAAACTGATAATCTGAACACATCCTTATCTATTTTAAAAATTGAATGAATAATTAATAATCTTCCAAAACAGCACCAGTTTTAGATGGATTCACTGGATAATTCTATAGTACATTTAAGGAAGAGGTTTTATCAATCCTTTACAATATGTTACAGAAAATGGAGGCAGAGAAAATGTGTCCTAATTCCTTGTATAAGACTGACATTATCCTAATACCAAAACCAGATAATGTTATTAAAGAAAGGAAAACTGGAGATCAATTTCTCTCATAAACCTTTGCAAAATTTTCAATAACATATTATTAAATTAAATTCAACAATATATAAAAAGAATTATGCACCATGAGAGAGAGGAACTCATTCTAAGTACACAAAGGCAGTTCAACATTCAAAAATTAATTAATCATATCAACAGAAGGAAAAGAAAAGCATGTGATTACATAAAAGATGCAGAAAATGCATTTGACAAAATTCACTCATTTATGATAAAACTTTTCAGTAAACTAGGAATGAAGAGTAACTTACTTAATAAAGAACACCTACAAAAAGCCTATAG
Organism: Rhinopithecus bieti; assembly: GCF_001698545.2. Classification (NCBI taxonomy): domain Eukaryota; kingdom Metazoa; phylum Chordata; class Mammalia; order Primates; family Cercopithecidae; genus Rhinopithecus; species Rhinopithecus bieti. The sequence goes on from NW_016808376.1 coordinate 1,882,355, forward strand.
TTAACATCAAACTTAATTATGACAAAGTAGATACTCTTCCACTAATACCAGGTACAAGGCAAGGATGTCCCTTCTCACCTATCCTAGTGAAAATTATGCTAGAAGTTTCAGATAATGTAATGAGAAAAGGATGTAAAAATTGTATATATTGAGAAAGAAGAATATAAATCTTTGCATACAGATAAAATGTCTACCTGAAGATCACGCCACTACACTCCAGCCTGGGTGACAAGAGCAAGACTCTGTCTCATAAAAACAGAACAAAACAAAACAAAAATGTCTGCCTAAATAGAAAATCTCAAAGAATTGCAATAAAAAACAAAACACAAAACAAAAAAACTTGCTGGAACCAAAAGCAATTCATCAACATTGCAGACTATGAGATTAAAATACAAGTCAATTCATTTTCTATATACCAGTAATAAAAATTGGATTTTAGAAATAGAAAAGCAGCATCATTTACTTTAACACCAAAATTGAAATATTTGTGTACAAATCTAACAAAATATGTACAAGGCCTATATGAGGAAAACAACAAAACTCTCACAAAAGCAACCAAAGGGCTAAATACACAAATATGTTCCATGTCCATGGATAGGAAGACTTCATATTGATAAGACATCACTTCTTTACCACTTAAGCTGTAGATTCAATGCAACCCCAGTAAAATCTCTACAAGTTATTTTGTGGATTGACAAACTGATTCTAAAGTTTTTATGGAAAGCAATTGTCCTAGAATAGTGAAGACAATATTGAAGAAAAAAGTCTGAAAACTGACACTACTATACTTTAAAACTTACTATATGCAGTATTCAAGACAGAGTGGTATGGCAAAAGAATAGACAAGTATATTAATAAAACCAATACAGACGTGAACGAATACAGTCAACTTACCTTGAACAAAGAGGAAAAGACAATTTAATAAAGGATAGTATTTTCAACAGATAATGGAACAAATGGAACCCATGCAAAATACAGACTTTACACCTTTCACAAATATTAATTCAAAATGGATCATAGATATAAATGAAAATGCAAAACAATAAAATGCCTAGAAGATAACAGGAAAAAATATAGGTAACATTATATTTGGAAATTATTTATTTTTTAGATAAAGTTATTAAATATATTTTGCTTATTTATATTAAACTTAAAGTTATTAAATATATTTTACTTATTTATATTAAACTTAATAAAATAGTTCCATAAATTAAGGAAGCCCTTAACATTAACATTTAGTC
>NW_016808376.1:1883752-1889392 GCF_001698545.2 Rhinopithecus bieti
ACAGGAAAAAATATAGGTAACATTATATTTGGAAATTATTTATTTTTTAGATAAAGTTATTAAATATATTTTGCTTATTTATATTAAACTTAAAGTTATTAAATATATTTTACTTATTTATATTAAACTTAATAAAATAGTTACATAAATTAAGGAAGCCCTTTAACATTAACATTTAGTCCCCATCATGAACTGAAAAATATTTCTAGGCTTGTTAAAGGAAATAAAAGTCATTACTTCTTATTTTCAATATTTATTTATGATGAATAATTACTGAAAATATAACACAAAATAAACTTCTACAATTATTTCTAATAATTACACATAAAACCTGTTGAGAGCCCCAAAATTTGTGTGTGTGTGTTTTTGTTTGTTTGTTTGTCTTCTTTTTTCTATTACTGTTCCAACTTCCTATTTGGATTACTTCTCTTTTTTTTAACTTTTAAGTTCAGGGGTACATGTACATGTTTGTTACATAGGTCAATTTGTGTCATGAGGGTTTGTTGTACAGATTATTTCATCACCCTGGTATTAAGGCTAGTAGTACCCATTAGTAATTTTTCCTGATCTTATCCCTCCTCCCAACATCCACCTTCCAATAGGTTCCAGTGTCTGTGATTCCCCTGTATGTGTCCATGTGTTCTCATTATTTAACTCCCACTTTATAAGTGAGAACATGTGAGATTTGGTTTTCTGTTCCTGAGTTTGCTAAGGATAATGGCCTCCAGCTCCATCCATGTTCCTGCCAAGGACATGATTACTCTTTTTTTATGGCTGCACAGTACTCCATGATGTATATGTAGCACATTTTCTTTATCCAGTCTACCACTGATGAACATTTAGGTTGATTCCATGTCATTGCTATTGTAAATGGTGCTGCAGTGAACATGTGCATGCATGTGACTTTATGTTAGAACAATTTAAATTTCTTTTATGTATCCAGTAATGGGATTGCTGGGTGGAATGGTAGTTCTGTTTTGAGGTCTTTGAGGAATCACCACACCATTTTCCACAATGGTTAAACTATTTCTACTCCCATCAACAGTGTACAAGCATTCCTTTTTCTCCACAACCTTGCCAGCCTCTGTTATTTTTTCACTTTTTAGTAATAGCCATTCTGACTGGTGTGAGATGGTATCCCATTGTGTTTTTGACTTGTATTTCTCTGATGATCAGTGATATTGAGTTTTTTTTCCCATATCCTTTTGGTCAAATATGTCTTTTTTTAAGAAAAGTGTTCATGTCCTTTGCCTACTTTTTAATTTTCTTCTTATAAATTTGCTTAAGGTCCTTATAGTTGCTGGATATTAGACCTTTTCAGATGCATATTTTGCAACAATTTTCTCCCATTCTGTAGGTTGTCTGTTTACTCTGTTGATAATTCCTTTTGCTGTGCAGAAGCTCTTTATTTAATTAGATCGCATTTGTGTGCCCTCGTTATGAAATCTTTGCCCATTCTTATGTCCCTAATGGTATTGTCTAGTTTGTCTTCCATGCTTTTTATAAGGTTGGGCTTTACATTTAAGTCTTTAATACATATTGAGTTAATTTTTACATATGGTGTGAAGAAGGGGTCTAGATTCAATCTTCTGCCTATGGCTAGCCAGTTATCCCAGTACCATTTCATAGGGTGTCCTTTCTCAGGCAATGACTTTTTAGATATAATACTGAAAACATAATCAATGAATTAAAAAAATGAGAAATTAAACCTTATTAGAATTTAAAAGTTCTGCTATAGGAAAAGAAAAAAACCGTTAAGAGAATGAAAAAACAAATCACTTACTAAAAATCTTTGAAAAGCAAATATCTCTTAAAGGACTGGTATTCAAAATATCCAAAGAACTCATAAAACTCAACAATATGAAACCAAGTGACCCAACTGAAAAAATTTGCAAAACATCTGCCCAGACACTACTCCAGAGAAGATACACAGATGGCAAACACGCATTTGAAAAGATCCTCAATATATGTCATCATGAATACAAATTAATACAACAATAAAATATGACTACACATATACTAGAATGGTTAAAATCTAAAAGACAGACAATACCCAATGCTCGTGAAGATGTGAAGCAACAGAAGCTCATTCATCACTGGTGAGAATGCAGAATGATAAACCACATTGGAAGACATTTTGAAAGTTTCTTACACTAAACGTGTTTTCCATACAATCCAGTCTCATGCTCATTGGTATTTGTCCAAATGAGTTGAGAACACAAGGATGCATACAAATGTTTATTGCAGCTTTATTCATAATTGCCAAAACCTGGAAGCAACCCAGGTCCTTCAGTTGGTAAATGGATAAACAATCTGTGGCCCATCTAAACAATGTGATATTACTCAGTGTTGACAAGAAATGAGCTCTCAGGCTATGAAAAGACATGAAGGAAATAAGTGTGTATCACTAAGTGAAACAAGCCAGTCTTAAAGGCTACTTACTGTATGATTCCAAAAATATGATATTCTACTCCTGCAAAAAAAACCCCACAAAACTATAGAGACCTTAAATAGTTTAGTGGATGCCAGTGGTTTGAGGGGAGGGAGGGATCAATATCCGGAGCTCGGTGGGTTTTTAGAACGATACAACTATTCTTATATGACACTCTAATGGTGGATACATTCCATTATACATTTGTTCAAACCCATAGAATGTACAACACAAAGTGAACCCTAATGGAACGTATGGACTAATAGGACTAATAACAGTGCATCAATATTTGCTCATCAATTGCATTAAACATATCACAGTAATGCAAGATGTTAATAATAGCAGAATGTATGTGGGGGGAGTGGAGGTGTGTGGAAAATCTCTGTACTTTCTGCTCAGTTTTCTATACATTTAAAATTTTCAAAATAGAGTTCTTGAATTTTGTTGAGAAAATTGACCCAAAATATTATTGACAACACTTAGTAGACAAAATATCGAAACAGATTTTGTAATTATATTTTGTATGTTCTGGAAGGTAGAGAAAGATTGATTGTGTTAAGTAGAAACACTTTATAAAAATAATTAACTATAACTGCTCTAGAAAAAATGCCATGCACAGGATGAACAAATATACTACATGGAATTAATAGGAAATTTAACATTGGAAAATAAAAGGTTAGTGAATTGGAAGACAAAATAGAAAGACTATCCAAAATTAAATGGAACAGAAACATTTTTTAAAAATGAATGAAGCATCACTTGGCTGTGGAACATCTTCACTGGCTACAATATATGTAAATTGAGTATCAAAAAAAATAAGGGAGAAAAAAATTGAATAAATGCCCAATAATTGTTTAAAAGTTTAATTAAAACTACCAGTACACAGATCCAAGATGGTCAATAAGCCCTAAGCAAAGAAACATGAAGAAAACAATACCAAGGTTACGTTAATGAAATTGCTTAAAACAAGTTTTAAAGAAAAAATCATGAAAGCAGCCAATGAAGAAATGCATATTATGTACAAGCGATAAAAGCAATGTGGTGGTTTTATTATGTTTCTATTAGGAACCAATGCAACCAGAATAGAATAAAATAACACCTTTACTGAACAACAACAAAAAAGCTGTCAACTTAAAATTTTCTATTCATGAAATTATTTTTCAATAATGAATTTGAAATAAAGGCTGTCAAACACACAAAAGCTGAAATTTTATAATTATTAGGTTTGGACTGCAAAAAAAAGATACAGTAATTCCTTTAGCATAAAGAAAATAATACCTGATAGAAATATGATTATCCACATGAAGAAAGATTAATATGTCAGTAAACATTTTTATAACGATTCTCATTCTTAAAATAAGTATAGAATAATTGTTCTAAAGGCAATAACAATTTATTTTAGTTTATAATAAATGTCATAGTAGCTTGTATGACTAAAATGGCACAATGATCAAGAGATGAGAAACGGGCATTGTATATAGTTCTTTTACTATACATAAAAGTAACCATCAAAAAATATAGCTAATAAACCAAGGAGATTAAATAAGATCATAAAAAGGAATAAAGGCACCAAAAGACTAGTGAAAAAATAACAAATAATAAAATAATAGACTTAATAGACATATTAAAAATAACATTAAATGTTGAAGGTCTAAATATTCCAGTTAAAAGGCAATGATCCTCAAATTGGATTTTTTTAAGCAAGTCCCAACTATATACTGTCTACAAGAGATTTACCACAAATATAAAACCAAATAACTTAATCAGAAAATGTATATATCAGAGAAAATACATTATTAGGGTAAAAGGAATTTTCATGATTCAAAATCAATTCATCAAGAGGCATAATAATCCTAAGTGTTTATGTACCTAATAATTAGGTACCTTTATTATGTACCTAATAAAGAAATTCAAACACATGAAGCACAAGCTGATAGAACTGACAGCACAAATAGATGAATTCTCAACTACTGTTTGTGTAACTACAATACCTCTTTCTCATTAACTGATTAAAGAAGAAGGAAAAAAAATCAGTAAGCATATAGAAGACCTGAACAACACTACCAGTCAACTAAATGGAATAAATATTTTTAGTACAGCCCACTCAACAACAGCAAAATATACATTCTTTTAAAGCATACAAAGAACTTTTGAAAGTAGGATATATTCTGGGCCATCAATAAAGTCTCAATAAATGTAAAACAATTCAGCCCTATAAGTGTGCGCTATGACTACAATAAAATTAAATTAGAAACAAATAGCAGAAAAATATCTTGAAACTACTTAAATGTTTGAAAACTAGCATACTATTATATAACATACAGGTTAAAGAAGAAAATCAAAATGGAAAGTAAAATATGTTTTGAATAGCTATAAATTGAAAATACAGTATGTCAGTATTTTGAGGATGAAGCTGAGGTAGTACTTGGAAATGTATATGGCTACATACTTATGCTAGAAAAGAAGAAAGATCTTAAATCAGTGGCTTAACTGTCCATCCTAAGAAACCACAAAAAGAAGAGCAAATTAAACCCTATATAAGTAGAATAAAAGGAAATAAATTCAGAAAAATAAATAGAAAACTAATACAAAAGTTAATGAAACCAACTATTATTTTTTGAGAAGATCAATAAAATTGATAAATGTCTAGTGAGATTTGTAGGATAAAAAGAAGGCACAAATTACCAGTCCCAGGAGTGAGAAAAGTAATATCCTTATTCATTGTGCAAATATTAGTAAGGAAATATAATGAATAACTCTGTATCCATAAATTCAACAACTTAGATGAAATGTACAAATTCCTTGAAAGACCCAAATTAGAAGAACTTTGTGTCTGTGAAACAAATGAAATTTATAGTTTAAAACCTTCCCACAAGAAGAACTCAGAACCAGGTGGCTTAATTGATTAATTCTATCAAGTATTAAATATTAGGCCAGGCGCGATGGCACATGCCTGTAATCCCAGCACTTTGGGAGGCTGAAGCCGGCAGATCACCCGAGGTCAGGAGTTTGAGACTAGCCTGGCCAGCACAGTGAAACCCTGTCTCTACTGAAAATACAAAAATCAGCCGGGAGTGGTGGCAGGCACTTGTAATCCCAGCTACTTGGGAGGCTGAGGCAGGAGAATTGCTTGAGCCAAGATTGTGCTACTGCACTCCAGCCTGGGTGATAGAGTGAGACTCCATCTCAAAAAAAAAAAAAAAAAAAAA
>NW_016808376.1:1889647-1925411 GCF_001698545.2 Rhinopithecus bieti
AAAAAAAAAAAAAAAAAAAAAATTAAATATTAAAAGAGAAAATAATAGTTATTCTTCATCAACTCTTCAAGAAACTGAAAAAGAACACTTCCCAACTCATTCTATGAGGCCAGCAATACCATGATACCAAAACCATATGAAGACATCTGAGAAAAATAAACGAACTAACCTACCTCATGACTTTCTTAAAATTTTGCAAATTTAGCTACACACACACACACACGCACACACACAAATATAAAGGGAAACACACTTTGACAAAGTTTAGTTTATTCTGAGAATTCGTGTTGGCTCAACATTAAAATTCTTTTGCTATAATTCACCATATCAAAAGTATAACAAAAATATGATCACTTTAATAAATGCAAAAAATAATTTGACTAAATTCAGCATTTATTAATGGTAGCAATTCTCAGAGGACATTGTTTCCTGACCTTTGTATCAAATTAGGCACCCCTGCTCTGTTTCCATAGCTTCCTATTATTTTCCACACCATAAGATTTCTCATACTTTTATTGTTCAATTGCATTTTTCATTCTTCTGATGTCTGGTAAAATTACTTATATATGACTGATGCTCAGTTGATAAACTGTTAATGCAGGTTTGGTTCTTGGCTAACTGGGAGATTCATTATCATATTAACATCATGATAATTTATAATTGCTAATTGTTCATGGGTACTTTGATGTACCAGGCAGAGTACTAAATGATTCCCATGCAAACATTTATTGTTTTACAACTACCACATAAGGCAGGTCATTTTATTAAAGTTCTAGTTTTGTTTTGTTTTCTTTTTTGAGATGGGGTTTTACTCTTGTCATCTAGGCTGGAGTGCAATGGTGCAGTCTCGGCTCGCTGCAACCTCCGCCTCCCAGGTTCAAGCGATTCTCCTGCTTCAATTTCCCAAGCGGGTGAGATTACAGGCACCCGCCACTACACTCAGTTAATGTTTTTGTATTTTTAGTAGAGACAGGGTTTCATCATATTGGCCAGGCTGGTCTCAAACTCCTGACCTCATGCGATCCACCTGCCTTGGCCTCCCAAAGTGCTGGGATTACAGGCATGAGTCACTGCACCTGGCCTAAAGCTCTAGTTTTACAGATGCGGAAATAAAGGCACAAAAATGATTGGCAATGAACTCAAGGTCACAGAGCTGGTAAATAATAGAGCTGTGGCTTGATCCCAGATAATGGTTCCAGAGCTCCTACTTTCAACCCCATCCTCACTGCCTCTCAGGCAGAATAAAGTGCTGATATGGGAAAGGTTACAGAGGAGAGAGGATATGCTTACCCCTTGCCTTAAGTTTAAACTTCTATATAAGTCAGTCACATAGCTGCTATGTATAAATAGAACATTAATTGGCTACTGTGTTTGCCCTCAGTAAGACCAGAGGAAGTACACAAATGCAGTAATTAAGCTAGCACACATGTTAACAGCTTTTTAGCTGCTATAACTGGACTATGGGGCAGGCATTCCAAAGATGAATAAACCATAATCTCTTTCTTAAAAGATCTCACAATCAGTACAAAACCTGAAAAATTAAAAAAAAATTTTCCACACTCTTTTATTCTTCCTGTATTATTTCTTTTCTTTTTTTTTTTATTTTCTTTTAAAGAGTCAGGTTATCACTCTGTCACCCAGGCTAGAGTGCAGTAGCACAATCACAGCTCACTGCAGCCTCTAGCTCCTGGGCTTAAGCCATCCTCCTGCCTCAGCCTCCTGAGTAGCTGGAACTGGAAGGGCACGCCACCATGCCTAGCTATGACCTTATTTCTGTTTTGAATTTGTAAACATTAAGATGACAATAAGAAAACAATAGTGTTCCAGTTGTCATTTTCCCAGTAAATAAAACAAAGTTTGCTTTTCTTTTGGAATTTGTGATAACTGAAATTTTTCAATGTCAGAAGGATTTAAATTGGTGTAAATAAAGCACAGTCACTTACACGTAGATCTTGTGACAATCACATTATATCCCTGACCTTTTTTGAAAATGATACATCTATTCAGAATCCCACACATATGCTAAAAGCGACATTCCAAGCTCAGCTGTGTCACTTGTTTAGAGTCGTAGGATTCCATTTGCCAATAATTCCGCATAATATCTTGTAGACTAGTTAAATATCAGATGACTTTTTCTACTATTCCCCTTTTAAAGACACTTGTATTTCAGAGAATATATTATAGACAACAGACCTAAGAAAATTACTTGGGGCACCAAAAATAAAAATATAGAAAACTTGTAATATATTTCTTAAGTATTGTGAACACCAAAACACATTGAATACTTCCTCACATTAAGAGAATGGGGTTATGGGAGTCAACCCCCACACTGGTATGTTGTATTTCATTTCTGTCAAATGAATCAGTTGGGATGATGGCACTAATTTATTTGATCAGAGGCATGCCAATGCAATGAGATTAAAAGGTGCCCTCATTGTCACTACACGACACAAAAATATCTGTATCTGTATGAATGCAAAATGACAAATGAAATATTTTTGACAGTACAAACAACAGGACAGGCAAAATTACCTGAGATGCCCAAAATAAAGACATTTTCTGGGGCTAAAAGGCCAGAGGCAGTATTTTTTTTTTTTTTTTTGAGTGTTGGATTATAATCGGAAGGAAGTGACTTCCTAGACACCACAAGGATCTTGATATGAATGAAAGTAGCTGTAGAGTTGCTGCTAGACACTGATTTCAGAGTTGGCAGAAGATCTTGCAAGAAAAGTATATGACTTCTACTTGTAGGGGAGGGTCTAGCCAGCAGGCATCTAACTTTATTTTATGGTAGGGAAGGTTAGCAATCTAGAGCACTTAGCTAGTGGTTTCAGGCAAAGAAGAATAGATTTAGGAAGAACAAAAGATGTGAAATCATATTAACATTCTGGCATAAAAAATACAGTTGGCAGTTCAAGGCTTTGATTTTAAACATGGACAGGTAATTTAGTGTTAGGAAAAAATATTTGTCATGTAAACATGACTAAAAAGTGGAATTTATTTGACTGCACATATCTAAAGTAAAAGACATGCTGAAATTCACTTATACCTAGTTTATGTACAGGTTCACATTTTTAAAAGGAAGTCTGTTTTATTACATGCACATTTTCCATGTCTGTGCCTATGTGTATATATTACGTATATAATTACATAGTTAAAATCTAGCACCTTCCAGTTTCAAATCTAACATGTAGAGAGCTTGGAAGGCGTCACACCCATCCTCATAACAAGAAAAAAGTACACTGAAAACCAACAACCCTCCTTAAATCCATTAAATAAGTTAGGTTACAAGGCAGACCACCACCCCCAAATCTAGAAAGACAGGTGAACACAGAAATCACAGCTCTCTGGAAACAGAAGTTGCTCGTAGACCTAAGTGAGAACATATTCAGGGTAACTGACCAATTCCCGGAGACTAAGCATGGACTTGCTTGAGAGATTAAAAATTTCTGGGGACCCAGCTTTAGGGAGGCCTCCACACTTTGATGACATTTACCTCCAGAAACCTACACAAGTTGTCGGATGAAGATGATGAAGACAGAAAAATCCTCTCACACTTTCTGCAGTTGACAGGACTCGCAAGTCCAAAATCTATAGGGTGAGTATATGAAAACTCTGTACTTTATATTCAGTTTTCCATAAACCCAAAACTGCTCTAAAACCAAAGTCTATTAAATAAAAAAAAAAATAAAATGCAATAATACTGAATAGAACGTCAGGTCTGGCCTATTCATAGCCTTCTCTCCTGTAGACTCTGATGGTGAGGATCCTTATTGTCCTTGTTTCCAGAGGCAAGAAAAGTCATCAAGACAAGATTTAAAGCTACAGGAATCACCAAAGTGCAGGAATTGAAAGGCAGCCTTACTTCCTCCTTGAGACTGACAAGTCAAAGTGGCAGCCCTCTGTTGCTTACACTCTCCGTCTCAAATCAACAATAGTCACTCCACTGAAAATTTATTTTAATGCTAGGACTGTATTAGTCCACTTTTATGCCACTGATAAAGACATACCTAAGACTGGGTAATTTATAAAGAAAAAAAGGTTTAATGGACTCACAGTTCCATGTGGCTGGGGAGGTCTCACAATCATGGCAGAAGGTGAAAGGCACGTCTTAGATGGTAGCAGACAAGAGAGAATGAGAGTCAAGCAAAAGGGGAAACCCCTTATCAAACCATCAGATCTCATGAGACTTATTCACTACCACAAGAACAGTATGGGGAACTGCCCCATGATTCAATTATCTGCCACCAGGTCCCTCCCACAACATGTGGGAATTATGGGAGCTACAGTTGAAGATGAGATTTGGGTAGGAACAGAGCCAAACCATATCAAGGACTAAAGGCTTACAATTTGTTTTACACTGGCACTGTGGTAATTGTTTCACATGCATTATTTTGTTTGTTTCCTTTTAAAAATGTTATAGACTATAATGGACACATAGAAAAGTTTACAAATCCTATGTGTACACAGTTAGATAAGCCTTCACAAAATCAACATAATTCTGTCATCATCACTACATCAAGAAATAGAACATTACCAGCACCCAAATTCCCCTTTTTTTGTCATTCTTGTCCCTAGTCCTCCAACTACTTATCATTACATAAAACTTCTAGGAAGATAGATTAGTCTTTTGGGACTTGGTTATGTTTTGTGAATCTCATATACATGGAATTTTATGTACTCTTTCATGTCAGGCTTTTTAAATCAATATTATGTTCGTAAGTTTCATCAATGCTTTATGTGTGTATTTTATTCATTCTTATTACTTTAGAGTATTCCACAGTATAAATATGCTACAATACATAATTTATTCTACTGTTGAAGGAAATTATAGCTATTTCCAGTTTAGGATTATTGCAATTAGTGTTATGAACATACTTTGTCCTTTGGGGAATACACATTTTGTGAATATATGTAAATATCTTTTGATATATACCTGGGACTAGAATCTGGAGTTACAGAATATGCATAGATTCAGCTTTAGTAAACACTTCTGAACTGCCTCCAAAGTACTTTCATCTGTTTATACTCCCATTGGAAGTAAATGAGATGTCCAGTCATGGTATATCCTCTCAAAATTAGGCATTATCTGTCTTTTTCATTTTACACTATTAGTTAAGTAGTATGATATTTTATTTGACACAGTTGAGTAGCATTTTTAGATGCACCTTATACATTTGGATATCCTCTTTTGCCCACTTTCCTATTCAGTTGCCTTTTTTTTCCTATGGAAATGTAGGGGGGGAAAACGGTGTGGAGTGTCTTTATTCTCATTTAACAGACAGGGAAAATTGAGGTTCTAAGAGGCTAAGGGAAGCTCTAAGGGTTCTAAGAGGCTAAGGGAAGTCCACACCACCAAGCAAGGAAGCAGCTGAGAAAGTGATACTCTACCAAACAGCTCAATGCCTGCCTTCAGGCTGGGCTGAGGGATCAGCTGCCAGAGAAACCTTGTGTGCTGAGCGCCCCTCATGGGACCAGGAGCTAGTAGATGGGAACCTCTATTGAGAAAAAGCAAAACCAAAACAAAAACAAAGGAAAAAAACACCGCAAAGCCACAAAAACACATTCCCAACATTATTCTTCGTCTTTCTGTTTTGTTTTTGTTTTGTTTTGTTTTGTTTTGTTATTTGCGGCCCAGGACCTCACAAGGAAATAATAACAGATGGCCCTTGACTTGGAAGCTTTTTAATACAAGAGGCACTATCTAGCTCTCTGATTTTCTCAGGTACATTTTTCTTAGATTCCTGGCAGAGTTTAATTTAATGTTTATGAGAATGTTCACCCTCCTCTTGCTGCACAGACAGCTCGGTAGGGATGGAATTAAGCTCCTTTTCTGTTCAACAGTCTAGAGACCACTGTTCCAATGAGGTCACTCTGGTTTGGCTCTGCAGACCTCCTGCTATCAGGTTCACTGTGACCCTCCATGACCTTCCAACTTCTATTTTTCCAGGCAGCCAAAGGATACATCTCCTCCCCACTCAGTCAGCCAGATATCACATGTTTTACTAATAAAACAGCTGATAGGCCCCAAGAGTTCTTTACATATCGTGGAAACTAGTCTTTGTTGAATACAGGTATTAAAATGTATGTCCTTCATCTTGCTCTATGGTTTGCCTATTCACACCTATAATCATATCTTTTGATGGACAGAGATATTTTATCTGAATATAGTTAAGTTTACTTATTTTCTTTTTCATTATGGTTATGTGCTTTTGTATGATAACTTAAGAATACTGCCTACCACACGTCCTTGAAGGAGTTCTCTTATCTTTTTGTATAAAAGTTTTCAGAATTCCTCTGCAGTCTTGAAGTTCTTTTTGCCTAATTCTCCTTCCTTCCTGCTCTCCTTCCACAGGGGTAAGACCCATATCCCAGTCAGTCTGAAGGTTCTCCCAGCCTATTTCTGTTCCTTCTCCCTCCATCCTTAACAAATATATTTTTCAAATAAAGTTCTTATAAATCTAATACTGCCTTACGATTTGCTTTTTATGGGACCTAACCCAACACATCTATTCTCTGGAAGAATTGGGTAAGTCTGGAATTACCATATTGACAGATGAAGTCATTTATTCTTGAGATTCTCATTAAGGAAATTTTTTTGCATAATAGATTCCATTTCTCTAATAGCTTTTGTAGTGTTCCGATTTTCAATTTCTTCCTCTTTCAAGTATGGAAAGTTGTATTTCCTGAGACAATGTTTTAAATTTGTAAAAAGTTTCAAATTAATTGACATGAAGTTGTTTATAGCTTTACGTGTTTAATACCTGATGAAGTGATGCACAGTTTTTCATTCTTGTTTGCTCCTTTCTCCAGCCAGCAATAATCTGTGCATTCCCCTTGCCCATTGGTAATTATTGCGAGAGTGCTATAGAATTTTTTTCTTAATATTTTTCAACAATTAACTTTTGATTTTGTTAATTTTCTCTATTATACATTTATTTTCTATTTCATTAACTTCTCCTTATATTTCCTTTCTTCTGCTTTCATTGTTGTGAATTTGCAGTTCTTGTATCTAGCTTTATTTGTGCAGTAGAAACTTAGATCATTCATTTTTCAGACTTTCATTTTCTAACAATATTACATTATGAATCCCCTTCTGAGTATTAATGTAATTTTTCCTATTCAATTAAAATGTTTTGAATTTCCCTTCTATTTTTTCCTTAAATCGTGAGTTATTTAGAAGTATATTGCTTAATTTCCTAGAGATTAAGAATATCCTAATATTTACTTATACGTTCTTCTTTCTTTTGTTAATAATTTCTGACTCAGTTCCACTAAAGCTAGAGAATATAATCTGGAATTTTGTGGAATTTTTTTGTTTTGTTTTTGTTTTTGTTTTGTTTTGACATGGATTCTCACTCTGTCGCCCAGGCTGGAGTGCAGTGGCACGATCTCAGCTCACTGCAAACTCTACCTCCCAGGCTCAAGCGATTCTCCTGCCTCAGCCTTCCAAGTAGCTGAGATTACAGGCGTGTGCCACCGCGCTTGGCCAATTTTTGTATTTTTAGTAAAGATGGGGTTTCACCATATTGCTCAGACTGGTCTCGAACTCCTGACCTCATGATCCACCTGTCTTGACCTCCCAAAGTGCTGGGATTACAGGTGTACGCCACTGCTCCTAGCTGGAATTTTGTGTTTTTAATATTTGTTGAAGTTTATTTTATGACCCAGCATATCATCCATTTTAGCAAAAATCCCATATGTTGCAAATAGGTAAGTTCTCTATTGTTAGGTGCAATGTTCCATAAACAGATATTTCATAATTATATTAATCTTTTATAATTAGATAAACTCTTTAGATTGTATTTATTAGATCTTCTCTCTTCCTTCTTCTGCTTTTCTCTTTGTTCTGTTAGCTATTGAAGGAGATATATTCAAATCTCCATAATCTGAAGCTTTGTTTGATTGTGAATTCATCTGTTTCTCCATTTAAAGCATCAAACTTTTGTTTGATATGTTTTGAAACAATGTTTTGGTGAATGTTGATTTTGAAATGTTAAATATATTCGTTTATATATTTTTCTTTACATCTCGTAGGTTATTTTATTTTTATTTTTTTTTTGGCGGGAACATCTGCTATGTTTATAGTATTACTGCGATTTTATATCAGCTTTGTTTTGGTTAGCTTTGCGTGGCATATCTATTTCTATCCTTTTACTTCCAATATTTCTGTGTTTTGTATGCAATTTTTGTTTATTGTGAGAAACAAATAATTTGGTTTTGCTTTTTCAATCTAGTCTAAAATATTGATCTTTTTCTTGAATAGTTTAGTTTATTTAATGTAAGGATAGCATAGTTGAGTTTTATGTACCATCTTACTATAATTTTTAAAAATTTTGAACTAGTATGTAGACACGTGTTTCAATTTCTTTCCTTGCTGTTTGGGGACTAATGAAACTTTTAAAATTATTTTATTTTCCCTATGTTCATTACATATTTTGGATCATTCTATTAGTGCTTTTAGAGATTACATGTGTTCTTCATATATTACATTATAATTTTTTTTCACTTTCTTATGAATATGAGAAGCTTAGAAAACTTCAACTTCATTTAATTCTTCCAGTTTCTTGCATTGCTTTTGTCAGGAAAATTTTATATAATTTTAAATTTCATATGAATTAACCATATTATTTTGTAAAGTCAAAATTAACTTATATTTTACTTGGATATTTGTCCTATTACTGTTCCTTTTCTATAGTTTAGCCCAAATAACTACTACTAGTATTTTTTCAAGTGCAAGCACACCAGTGATGACACCTCTGAGAGTTTACTTGCTTTAAAACATCTTTATTTTACCTTTATTTTGGAGACTATTTTCTTTGGTGTAGATGTTTGAAAAATAATTTTCAGTTATTTCATTTCACTGTGTAAACTATATATACCCACTTTCTTCTGGATTCTCATAATTTTCTTGGAAAGTCAGGAATTGTTCTATTTAAGGTAACTTTTTTATCCCTCCGGCTATTTTTAAGATTTTATTTTAGTCTTTGTTCTCATCAGTTTTACTAAAATATGCCTAAGGGTGGTTCTCCATTCTTCATTCACAGTTCACTACGCACTTAGTTTGAATATCTTCCATAACCTGTTTTTCTGTTTCCCAGTTTTGTGTTCTGGTGTGTGCTATGCAATTACATCTGTCCATTACTTTCTTAATTTCTGATTTTGTACTTATAAGGTCTAGGATTTCCATTTGATTTTTAAAAAATATTTAGATTCTCTTGGACAAGTCTAATCATTTGTTCTATTTTTCTATCTTTTCCTCTATTGTCTGTAACGTATTAATAATAGTTATTTTAAAATTCTTATTACTTCAATATTTGTATCACCTATTAGCTTTTTCCCATTCTTTGTTTTCTCCCCTTGGTTTTAAGCCCTATGGTATTGTTTCTTAATATCATAGATTAAAGATATCACAGATGTTTGTCCTACTGACCAAGGAAGTCTAATTCCTTTGTCCTTGAATTCAGACTCGCCCTAGTAATCTGCTTGACCAACAGAAGGTGGTGAAAGTGATATTCTGGACTTTCAAGATTAGGTCATAAGAAATATTTCAGCTTCCTCAATCTCTTCTAACACTTGTAAGCTAGCG
The DNA here is from genome assembly GCF_001698545.2 of Rhinopithecus bieti. Taxonomy (NCBI): domain Eukaryota; kingdom Metazoa; phylum Chordata; class Mammalia; order Primates; family Cercopithecidae; genus Rhinopithecus; species Rhinopithecus bieti. Next base: position 1,899,237 of record NW_016808376.1, read on the forward strand.
ATATTTTGTGAGGAATCCCAAGCAGCCCCCTGGAGAAGCCCATGTGCAGAGAAACAAAGACTCCCATCAAACTACTACCATTGAGTTCCCAAGCAACAACCAGCACTATTTGGTGTACATATGAGAGTCACCTTTGATGCACATCCTCCAGCCTAAGTTGATCTGCCCAAGCTGAAGCTGTGTGGTTACATTGCTCATATGGCAGATAATAGAAACAATACATGATTCTTGAATGATTTTAAACCACTAAGGTCTGGTGTAGTTTGCTACATACCAATAAATAACTGGAACATTTGGAATCCCTTATAGCTATTAAATATTGCGCATTATGTAAGAGGAAATATAGAGGCTCATGGTAATGTTACATTTCACCAGAAAGGAGTCAATCTCTACCAGAGAATAGAGAAGAGGACTAGGTACATTTTTTAAGTGAAGGAATGGGCTGTGTTGAGATTAGCTTGCAGATTTATTAAACTGTTTTCTCTTGTTCAAACCTGTTTGTAAGGCGCAGCCCTCCACAGTTCTTAACCTTCCATTCTACATAAATTTAGGCTTCTGAAAATGAGAAAGAAATGGTCTGTGTGTTGGTATTTTCAAGTGTCAGTCAAAAGTTCATCTGGGTTTACTAACTTATCAATGGCCTTGTTCCTTGGCCAAGCCTAGATTCCCAGTTGGTAGTCCACATCAAGAATCACAAAGTGCCTCCCAGAGAAAATCAGCTGTATACCCTTAGCTTGCTCTTCAGAGGTTGATATGGTTTGGCTCTGAGTCCCCACCCAAATCTCATGTGGAATTGTAATCCCCAGTGTTGGGGAAGAGGCCTGGTGAGAGACAATTGGATCATGGGGGCAGACTGCTCATGAATGAGAACCACACCCCTTGGTACTGTATAGTGAGTGAGTTCTCACAAGATCTGGTTGCTCAGAAATGTATAGCACCTACCCACCCCCAACCTCTTGCCTGCTTTATCTTTGTCTTCAGCAATGATGATAAGTTTCCTGAGGCCTCCCCAGAGGCAGAAGCCACTCTGCTTCCTGTACAGTCTGTAGAACTGTGAACCAACTAAACCTCATTTTTTTTATAAATTACCTAGTCTCACGTATTCCTTTATAGCAATGCAAGAATGAACAAATACAGAGGTTCTCTCCATTCCATAGCTTTGTCCCCTTGCTCTGGTCAAAATGCCTGGGTCTTCCCTAAATTCCTCTGTTGAAATCCTCACCTGCCATGTGATGGTGCTGGGAAGTGGGGCCTTTGGGAGGTGATTAGGTCATGGGGATAGAACCCTCATAAATAGAATTAGTGCCTATAAACAAGAGGCCCCGGAGAGACACCCTGTCCCATCCAACACATGATAACAGAGCTAGGAGGCACTGTCGGTGAACCAGGAAGTGAGCCCTCACCAGACACTGAATCTGCTGTGACCTTGGACTTCCTAGCCCCCAGAACTGTGAGAAATAAACTTCCATGGCTCATAAGCTTCCCAGTTTTTAGTATTTTGTTATAGCAGCCAGAACAGAATGAGACCATCCCTCTAGTCCTCATTACTTACACGGATTTCTGATGACTTTACTAGAGAATTATTGTCTTTCATCTGACTTTTCGAGTAGCTCTTAAGGGGATTGTTGTTTTACAAAATTCTACATCATAGCCAGAAGTAGACATTCTGTTAACCAATTTCAATCCTTATAGTAATTGGGGACAAAGATACTGTCATTTTTCACAATGATGGCTGAGAAAATATCCTCTGACAAATTAAACAACTTACCAACAGATGCACAGTAACTTGATCAAGTTTCTACAGAAAGTAGACAAGTCTCAATTCTAACTCATACCTGTCTTCAGAATCTGTGTGTTTAGGCAATAAGTTATATTTTTCTGGTATTTTATTCAGAGTATACAATTCTAGCTAGGCACAGAGTATTTTTTACTAACCAAAGGAAGCTTTTGGGGGATCTTGGCACTAAGAAATAACAGGAAGTAAATTATATATGGTAAAAATCCCTCCTGGGTCTCTCATGATGCCTGGTGTTCATGACCCGGGTGTTCATGTCCCTGGTATTCATGACGCTGGTGTTCAGGACCCTGGTGTTCATGATGCTGGTGTTCAGGACCCTGTGTTCAGGACCCTGGTGTTCATGATGCTGGTGTTCATGATCCTGGTGTTCATGTCCCTGGTGTTCACGACCCTGGTGTTCACAACCCTGGTGTTCATGTCCCTGGTGTCCATGACGCTGGTGTTCAGGACCCTGGTGTCCATGACGCTGGTGTTCAGGACCCTGTGTTCAGGACCCTGGTGTTCACGACTCTGGTGTTCATGACCCTGGTGTTCATGACCTTGGTGTTCATATCTGGTGTTACACTGACCATTTCTCACTGTTTTCTTTTGTAAACAAAAGGATCTTGTTGTGATTTCTACATTTTTGTCAGAATTTCACAGATTAATGTGATTTTGTATGCCTTTTAAAAATCCCAAATACAAATGGGCTTTTTAATGTAACATACTTGGAATTCTTTAGGATGAGGTTTATCAAAATGAGTGCAGGTGTAAGGTATTTGAAATAGCTTTACTTAGATCAACCCATAGCCAGCTATTCTGTCTTTTTATGAGAAAAATACATTCTGTATTATAACCTCTCACTGTCAGTATTTGGAGGCCACATAATTTAAGAGGTATGTATATCTCTTATACTTGCAACGAAACCCATTGACATTATTTTGTGAATGCAAGGACACTAATGTAGGCACATATTAAGGACTATAATATTTGACTGTTTTCTGAAGTCAAAGGTAAAACATAGCATCTAAATTTAATACAAATACGCTATTACAAAGCTCATATACATCATCATTTTCATTTTAAAATGAGGAGTTACTGCTGTGTGTAGTGTAAAAATATATAAAACAATACTTTAGATATATATATGTGTATACACATATGCATACATATACACACGCATACACACACACACATTAATGATTAGTCTGAAAAGTTGGTAGCTTTCTTTTTTCTAACACAGGACTTCTAAGACTAGTTCTTCTTTGCCCAGACACTTTACGTTTCTCTTCACTGATACTTGAAATTCTTTTGACAAGCATATATATATTTTTTCATTTTACTGTTTCTGGGAAAACGGACCTTTAAAGGACTGTGTCACCGATTACATATATTTGCAATGTATTCCGAGTACATTCATGGTGTAAGTTGTAAATGGCAGATACCGAGTGAGGAACAGGATAGCATTCCAGGTATTCAGAAACTTACCTGTGCACCATGATGCATTTGTTGTCTCAGACATTTGTCTTCCTTCTGTGTTTGAAGTTGTAGGGGAAACAGAAGAGAATGCAGGGTATTCCACCCATTGCTTTAGTTACAAGAGACTGAATTATCCTTGTTTCAAAACGCCAATATCCAATATATTTAAGTATCATTTTTTCTAGTTGAGAGGTCAATTACAAAGCAATATATTCCCTCAGAAGAATTTAATTGAGAAATAGAATTGGATTAATCAAGAAGAAAATTATCCAGGAGAAAATCAAATGAGATTATCAAGACAAATTACTGAATAATAGATGCTAAACAAGGAGATGGTCATATGGGCATGGGTCAGAAATGTATCTCTGTATTTCGTTTGAAGCTCTGTCAGCAAGAAATCAATAACTAAGTGGCAGATTAGGCTCTTTAGGGCAAGAATCTAAGGGCAGAACCAAGGATTTACCTAACAGAAATAATTTGCTAAAAGTGACACATACATTTATTAATTTAAAAAGGAATCTAACGGAAAGATTTTTCTCCCTTAAAGGTTATTTTAAAAGTCCACCTTTTTAGTATTGGCAACTACAACTTTACCCATCCAGAGTGCTAGAATTTAGGTAATGTAATCTTCTTGTCTTAGTCCATTAGGGAAATTATTAAAAAAATACTATAGACTGAGTGGCTCATACACATTAGAGATTGATTTCTCAACGTTCTGGAGGCTGACAGTGTGAGATTAGGGTTCAGCACCATCAGGATCTAGTGATGGCCCTCTTTTGGGTTGTAGACTGCCAACCTTTCATTGTATATTCACATGGTGGAAGGGGTGAGGGGTCTCTCATGATCCTCCCCCCACCTGTTTTTTTTGTTTGTTTGAGATGGTGTCTCGCTCTGTCACCCAGGCTGGAGTGCAATGGCGCAATCTTGGCTCACTGCAAGCTCTGCCTCCCGGGATGAACCCCTTTTATAAGGGTACTAATCCCATCACGAGGACCGACCTTATTACCTAATCACCTCCCAAAGGCCCCACCTCCTAATATCATCACTTTGGAGGATTAGAATTATAATATATGAATTTTGCGGGACGTAAACATTCAGACTTCTTGGCATTGGTGAGTCTCTGTGATTGGGTTCAGATTCTCCATTAGTCTTTATGGTGGTAGCTCTCCAGCGATGGTATCAGTTTCCATATCTCTCATTTATCCTCAAGCACTCTGTTAGGTCTGGTCTTATGTCGCTCTTTTTGTTATAGTAGAAGCTTTAGAAAAGATTCTAATGATTTGTACAAGCAGAAATCCAGTTGTACTATAATCTAAATATCTTAACTTTGCCTAATATAGCCAAAATCCAACTTAGTTATAATGATGTCTCTTTTTCTTCTCTACATCCTAAGAGAAATTTCTAACATGTATATAGTTCTAATGCACAAGTTGATTGTAGTTAAATATTTCTATATCTTAGCACTGCTCTAATATTAAATGCTCTTTTAAGATACAGCCCTTAATTATCATTTAATTCTCTTCCAGACTTATGCTCAGCGCTTTGACAATAGCAGACTCACAATAAGTTCTCTACATGAATAAACAACTCCATTATAGTTGCTCAGCACACCAGACATACCAGAACCTTCTATCTTATCATCAGAATGTTTATATACTGCCTTTGTGATGACTGTGGAAAAGCAAAAACAATGCCAAATTGGTTTAAGAAGCAAACACTTAATGAGCCCTTCATGTATGTCTGGTACTGCACTTGGACTTAGGAAACCAAAATTAAATAGAAGATTGAAATTAGGATAAGGTATAATGAAGTAATTTTAAAAGATGACCATACTATTTCATGCCAAAAATACAACCCAAAAAGTTCCAAATACTCCGTTTCTTTTTCCCAAGCATTCTATAGATAACCCCGTCCAAAATGTATTAACAGATTTTTTTTCTCAGTACCATCACTGGGGAAGGAATTGAGTGTGTCTTATTACTTCCAGCGAGGAGGAGCCGTCCATGATGGAGAGGCTTTTGCTGTGCCTGTGCTGTTAATAACGTATGGATATTGGAGCGGGAACAAAAACTGAAAAAGAAATGGGGGGTACAGTCTTTAGCTTCCAGAAATTGAGCAAGGTTGCCCTTCTTTATGTGTTTCAAAACTGATTACAAAAACTTTTTGTTTTCTATGTTATTATTTGATGTTTACTCCAGCCATTTTTTAATTGGATAAAAGCCATTTCCTCGCAGAGAAATGCTTAGTTAAGTAGCTTGAATAACATTCAAGTTCACGGTTGCTGACTCTGCTGCAATTTAAATAACTCTAGTGGTGTTACATTCCTTGTTTTCTAATGCTATTGTGATCTGCTGGAGATTCATATTTCATATCTGACTAAAAGTCAGATAGCCACGTGGTTTATTAAGATTGTTACAATATATGTTTTCACATTTAATATGATATGGAAGAATAAATATCACAAAAGATAAGGTTCCTAAGAACAAAATGAAATATTTGACTAGCTCTATAAGCTTACATCATTTGGAAAGATAGATATTTGGGGAATATTTACTGTTTGGAAAGGTCTTTTATGAGAAATTTAAAGGAAAACACTAAAACTTGAGAGGCATGCATGACGATGTAAGTCTAAAACTGAGTACGGACCTAAAAGAATGGTGTTAGGAAGGTTAGAAACCATACCAAGCACTGGGGAGAGGCCAGAGAAAGGATGATTTAAAGGAAGAAGATCCCCAAATATTTAAATATCACCTCTGCCAAATCCCAAACTGGAGCTAAAACTCCATATCAGCGTCGAGCCCTTCATTTCCTTTACCTACAGGTTACTTAATCATCAATTTTTTCAAGGTTTAAAATGGGTTTTTTTCCCCTCTTCTAAAAAATCATGCTGTACTGTCAGCTAGCAGACATCTATCAGCAATGCAGCATCTGGTGCATTACAGTAATGAGAAATTCTCTCATAACTGACCCCGCCAGACTCATGTCTTCTCAACTAGTCCCCTTATTGCTTCCAAACGCGCTTCTCTAAAACTCTAAAACTTAAATCCAGTATATGCTTTGCTCTGTTTAAAAATACTGATGGTTTTTTCTCTTCCTTTTTATCTTCTCCTTCACCTTCCCATTTGCCCACTGTTTCTGTATTAGTCTGTTTTCACATTCCTGATGAAGATATACCCAAGACTGGATAATTTATAAAGAAAGAGAGGTTCAATGAACTCACAGTTCCATGTGGCTGGGGAGGCCTCACAATCATGGCGGAAGGCGAAAGGCACATCTTACATTGCAACAAGAGTGAATGAGAACGAAGGGAAAGGGAAACGCCTTATCAAACCATCATATCTCATGAGACGCATTCACTACCATGAGAACAGTATGGGGAACACTACCCCCATGATTCAGTTACCTCCCAACAGGTCCTTCCCAGGACATGTGGGGATTATGGGAGCTATAATTCAGGGTGAGATTTATGTGGGGACACAGCCAAACCATCTCAGTTCCCTTTTTGAAAATTAACTCCAAACCCATTGGGTGGAACCAGGCAAGGTGCGGATCCCGTGGGGGAGGAGAACGCAATGAAGAGAGAATGTGAGAGGGCCCCAGGGCCCCACAGGGGTGTTGGAGGCTTGCAGGTGAGGACGGTGCTGACTCTGTAGGGCAGCTGGCTGCGGATGACAGAGCACAAGCGGGATCAGGCAGGTGACCACACAAGGGGTGGAAAGGGTGTGGGCCAGGGTAATGTGTGGGAGCCCAAGCTAAGTGAGAAGCCTATCTGTGTAGGGCTGGTGTGTGAGGCAGTCCTGCACAAGGGTTGGAACAAGGTGAGAAAGGCCACCCTGTGGAAGGCTGTGCACAGCAGCATTGAAACCCAAGAGGGAGATGGAGGCTTCTTTCCCCAGGGATTTCTGAGCCTAGGCAGGGTGAGGAGGACTTTCAAGTTCAGGAGGAATGAAGGTGGACCATGCAGGGTGTAGGAGCCAGAGGAGGGTGCTGGTGGGATTAGTGGAGGCAAGCTTGATGGTGGCAAAAAATTGATACCTATAGATGGATTGAGTGTGTAAGTAACGGAATGGGAATCATGTTTATTAATGTCAGAGGAGAGAACTGCAAATAGACACAGGGTAGAAAAAGAAGCGCTGTGTTACTGAATTGGAGTGGGAGAGGTTGATATGAACTCAATATATATGGGTAGATAAGAACAGATGGAAATGTGTGTGAGTATGTGTGTGTGTGTACATATATGTATGTATGTGTGTATGTACACAGATACAGTCACACATATGCTCCCTAGCTCTGTCCATTGAAAAGGCCTGGGGGAAGAGATACCCCAGCAGCAATGAGAAGACCTAGTACTCAGGTCTTGGTTAATAAATAACATTGTCCTCTAAGAAGAACCAGATTGATTCCAGGGATGGGGCAGGGAAATTGTGAGATGGTCTTAATATAACATATCTTGTTTCTAAGACCAAGAAGGTGTGTGCTCACAAAATGGTAGTAAGGCATAAAAGGGCACAGGGGCCTGCGTGAAGGGGTTCCCACTGGTCAACTATAGGACAGTTTGGGCATCTAAATTAATACTAATAATACATTATAACTCACTGAATAAGACTGCATAAAATAGGACTCCAGAAATCGTTAAAATTCAATAAGGAATAGGAAATACACATCTACAAACATGCCTTCCTACAAAATAATTACTAATTGCATAGAAGTTGAAGAGTAACTTTACAGTAACAAAGCCTGGCAGATCCCACCTTACTAAAGGGATCGACATTAACATCAAGAGTTTGGGGACAAATCAAAACTTTGTGAGCTGCTGGATAAGATGGAATGAGAAGAACCCACATATTAGGTGGGTGCAAATGTAATTACAGTTTTGCCATCACTTTTTCTTTTCTTTTTTCTTTTCTTTTCTTTTTTTTTTTTTTGAGATGGAGTCTTGCTCTGTTGCCAGGCTGGAGTGCAGTGGTGTGATCTCAGCTCACTGCAACCTCCACTTCCAGGGTTCAAGCAATTCTCCTGCCTCAGCCTCCTGAGTAGCTGGGACTACAGGTGCACCTAACCACACCCAGCTAATTTTTCTATTTTTAATAGAGACAGGGTTTCACCATATTGGCCAGGATGATCTCGATCTCTTGAACTTGTGATCCGCCCACCTCGGCCTCCCAAAGTGCTGGGATTACAGGTCTGAGCCACTGTGCCTGCCCTGTGATCACTTTTAATGTCAAAACCACAATTATTTTGCACCAACCTAATATTAGTAACTTCAGTAAAATTCTTATCAAAGATGCATCACTGGACCATAATCATGAAGAGATGCCAGGAAGAACCAAATGAGGAGCATTCTATATGGTAAGCAGCCTGTGCCCTTCAGAAGTGTTCAAGTGAAGGTAAAGAAGGAGAGTCTAGGGAACCAGACTAAAGGCGTTGGAAGGGAAATGGTAACTCAGTGCAGCAGGTGATGCTAGACATGGTCCTTTTGCTCTAAAGGGCATTGGCAAAATTTAAATGGGGTTCGAGGATTGGTTGGTAGTAATGTATGAATGCTACTTTCCTGGTTTTTCTGGTGGCATTTGCAGGAGAATATCCTTGTTTGTAGAAAATGCAACTAAAGTATCCAGAAGTTTTCCCAAAAAGATGGTTTCAGTGACTCTAAATAAAGCGTGTGTGTTAGACGCACATGCCGACCCAATTTACTTTTTTAAACTTACTTTAAACATGCACATCCTACTCTCGATCCCATATTGCATATTTTATACTGTCTCTTTGGCTTTGATCATGCAGTTTTACCTAATTTTCCTCAACTTTTTCACTTGGGAAACTTTTGCTCATTAAAATCCAACTTGATAGTGACTACCATATGAAAATGGGACTCCACTGGTTATCTTGCATTGTTCTTTTCTTATTACATACACTACATTCTCTTTCACAAAGTGGAAGTTAACCCTGAGATTGCATTGTAATAATTAGTGTATGTTTGTTTTCTCCTTTAGAATATAAGTTTTCTTTTTTTATTATTGACATACTGTTAAATTTCCAGTGTGCAGTACCTATAATATCAGATATGTAGTATATACTAAAACATGTTTTGAACAAATGAATGTTCTGTGTCAACCTGAACTGTTTTGTTACTGCAACAGTAACATTTTAATTAGGTGAGTGTGCAGATATGCTGCTGAACAAAATTGTAGGTATCAGTAAATGTTTTAACATAGGTGATATTTTAAAATAATTTTTAATATCTTATGCTTGAAGATCGTAAGGGAATCCACTGTCTCATCCCTTTACTTGCTGCCAACAGCTGCCATCTCCTAGCGTATCCCTCAAGCTTCTTTCACAATCACAAGTAAATCAAGAGATCTCAGCGTCCTCCTTGCCAGGCACCCTGGGATTGCCAAGCCCAGTGACTCTCAAACTTGCATATATATCAGAATCACCTGAAAGGCTTATTAAAACACATGATTTCCGGGCTTCAATCCTAGAACTTCTGATTTAGTAGGTGGGGCGCAGGGGCCCCAGTTTTATATCTCTAACAAGTTCACAGTTGATCCAATGCCGCTGTCCTGGCACTCACCCTTTGAGGACCACCGATGTACGTGTATTATCTTGAGGTCAGCTAACTGTGACCGTGACTCATATTATTAATCCTCTCAGTCAGTGTGAAAAAGGGAAGACTTCACCAAGGTCAGTCCTTCTTTCCCAGGCAGTCATTTCCACTGGGGAAGCAGAGGTAATAAACAACATACAAAGCCTCCACTTTGTTATCCCCAGATGGTTTCATCATACCTTGCTTTATTTAATCTCATCAATGACTTCCCAGCTCTTCCACCTCACTGGAGGCTGGTTACCTTCCCTGGCCTTTGAAGCCCAGCACTCTTCTCCAGAGCCCACTCTAGTGGAAGCTGACCTTTCTTCCATGGACTCAGAATCTTAATATCCAGTGAGACTGTGGCATCCCAGGAATTACTCTCTAGTATTTCTATACAAATCTTGACTCCTTGAAGGCTCAAGGCCTCTCTACCTGTCCAGCTTCATCATCTATATACTGCCTCACTGAAAACTTTGAATTGTCATATATATCTTCACTGGTGTATAGCTATCACAGAGGCAGACTTCAACACCTAGGCTTTTTGCTTTCTCCGCACTTGCATCGGCAATTTCTACTCCCATCCAGTGATTCTAGAGAAGCTCTCCCCTACCTTATTTCAGATACTCTCTCCTAAATCAAAGCACTGCATCTCATCATCTCTGAAATCATGAAATCATGCGTATCATTCTCTGATAACAAGCTTTCAATATCCTTCATTGCCACTTAGTATAAAACTCATTGCCACTTAGTATAAAACTCATTGCCACTTAGTATAAAACTCATTGATGCCTCTACCATCTTCCCCTAGAGAGGAATTAAAGGACTTCTACCATCTTATAGACCTTCCCCCTTCCCCTTGTTCTTATGTTACTTTTTCTTCCCTCTGTGTATTAAATGCTAAATTCTCACACTTTTCTTAAGCTCATAACTTTTTCTTTTTCGTCGTAAATTGACAGTATACCATATATTTATGGGATAGAAAGTGATATTACAATATATGTATACAATGTGAAATGATTAAATCAAGCTAACCAGCATTCTGCCATCTCATATACTTACCGTTTTAAAAGATACAATACACAATTATTAACTATAGTCACCACACTGGGCAGTGCAACTCAAAAAAGTTATTCGTCCTGTCTAACTAAAACTGTGCACCCTTTGACAATATGTCTTCATGCCTTTGACTCCCCACACTCTGGTAACTTTCATTCTCCTCTCTGCTTCTATGGTTTTTTTTTTTTTTTTTTTTTTTTTTTTTTGAGACGGAGTCTCGCTCTGTCGCCCAGGCTGGGGTGCAGTGGCCGGATCTCAGCTCACTGCAAGCTCCGCCTCCCGGGTTTATGCCATTCTCCTGCCTCAGCCTCCCGAGTAGCTGGGACTACAGGCGCCCGCCACCTCGCCCTGCTAGTTTTTTGTATTTTTAGTAGAGACGGGGTTTCACCGCGTTAGCCAGGATGGTCTCGACCTCCTGACCTCGTGATCCGCCCGTCTCGGCCTCCCAAAGTGCTGGGATTACAGGCTTGAGCCACCGCACCCGGCCATATGGTTTTTATTGTAGACTACACATAAAAGTGAGAATGGGCCGGGCGCAGTGGCTCAAGCCTGCTAATCCCAGCACTTTGGGAGGGGGCGGGGGGCGCCGGACGAGCGGATCACGAGGTCAGGATCGAGACATCCTGGGCAACACGGTGAACCCCGTCTCTTATAAAAACTACAAAAAACTAGCCGGGCGAGGTGGCGGGCCCTGCAGTCCCAGGCTACTGGGAGGCCTGAGGCAGTGAGAATGGTGTAAACCCGGGAGGCCGGAGCCTTGCAGTGAGGCCTGAGATCCGGCCCTCACTCTCAGCCGGGCGACAGGAGCGAAACTCGCCTCAAAAAAAAAAAAAAAAAAAAAGTGAACATATGTGTATTTGTCTTTCTGTTCCTGGCATTTTCACTTAACATAATGGCTTCTTCCAGGTTTATCCATGTTATCATAAGTGACAGATTTCCTTTTTTAGCCTGAAGAGTTCTATTTTTCTACACCAAATGCTCTTTTTATCGTGTATGAACATTTCGGTTCGTTCGCCATATCTTGGCTATTGTAGATAGTGCCTGCATGCTGTACATGAACGTGGAGAATGAAGATATCTCTCTGATTACTAGTTTCATCTCTGGATATATACCCACAGGGCGCGAATTGCAGCACATACAGTTAGTTTTATTTTTGTTTCTTAAGGACCTCTTACAGTCAATTTCCACAATAGCTTACTAATTTACTTCCCCCAAGACGTGCTACCAGGGTCCCCTTTCTCCAAATCCTCACTAATTATCTTTCATCTCTCTTAGATGGAGTTTTGCTCTTGTTGCCCAGGCCGGAGTCCAATGGTGTGATCTTGGTTCACCACAACCTCTGCCTCTTAGATTCAAGCGATACTCCTGCCTCAGCCTCCCAAGTAGCTGGGATTACAAGCATGCCCCACCATGTCCAGCTAATCTTGTACTTTTAGTAGAGATGGGGTTTCTCCATGTTGGTCAGGCTGGTCTCAAGTTCCTGACCTCAGATGATCCACCTGCCTCTGCCTCACAAAGTGCTGGGATTATAGGCATGAGCCACCACACCCGGCCTCTTTCATCTTTTTGACAATAGCCATTCTGACATGTATAGTGGTTTTCATTTGCATTTCCCTGATGATTACAGATCTAGAGCATAGATCTGTTGCTCTATGCTTGGACATTCATATGTCTTCTTTGGAGAAATGTCTGTTCAGGTCCTTGGCCCATATATTAATTGGGTTATTTGAGTTTTTTATATATTTTAGACATTTGCTCCATCTCAGATATATGGTAGCAAATATTTTCTTCCAATCTGTGAGTTGTCATTTGACTCTCTTAATTGTTTCCTTTACTAGGCAGAAACATTTTAATTTTATGTAATCCAGTTTGTCTATTTTTCCTTTTTGTTGCCTGCAATTTTAGAGGAAACACCCTCCCCCACCAAAAATTGTCTTGCCAAATGTCATGTAGTTTTCTCCTGGGTTCTTCTAGTTGCTTTTGAGTTTTAGATCTTACATTTAAGTCTTTGATTTGTTTTGAGTTGAATTTTATATACTGCATGAGATAAGGGCTCAATTTTATTCTTCTGTAGGTGAGTACCAGTTTTCCTAGCACTCTTTATTGTCGACACTGGCTTTTTCCCATTGTGTCTTCTTGCCACCTTTGTCAAAAATCAATTGACCATACATTGGTGGACTTATTTCTGGACTCTCTATTGAGTTCCATTGGGCATTGTGTCTGTTTTTATGCCAGTAACATACTGTTTTAATTACTATATTTTTGAAATATAGGTAGTGTGATGCCTATAGCTTTGTGCTTTTGCTAAACATGCCCTTGGCTACTCGGGGGTTTTAGTGATTCTATATGAATTTTAGGATTGTTTTCGCTATTTCCATGAAAAATGACACAATGCAGTTTTGCTAGAGATTGCATTGATCCTGTAGATTGCTTTGAATAGTATGGAAAATTATAACAGTATTAATTCTTCCAATCCATGAATATGACATATCCTTTCATTTATTCATGTTTTCTTTAATTTCTTGAACAAACATGTAATGTACCACATTAGCAAAAACGTGATATACAATAATAACAGCATGAAAGACAAAATTGCATCTCATTAGATGCAGAAGAAACATTTGGCAAAATCCAATATCTTTTTATGAAAAAAAATACTATCATCAAATCAGGTGTAGAAGGAATGTACTGCAATGCAGTGAAGGCCATAAATAACAGGCTTCCAACTAATATTATATGCAATGCTGAAAAGCTGGAAGCTTTTCCTCCAAGATGCTAAATAAGACAAGGATACCCACTCTTACCACTTCTATTCAACACAGTACTAAAAGCCCTTGTCAGAACAATTAGGCAAGAGAGAGCAACAAAAGAAGTCAAAATAGAAAAGCAAGAAGTGTGTTGGGCACAGTGGCTCATGCCTGTAATCCCAGAGCTTTGGGAGGCCGAAGCAGATGGTTCACTTGAGCTCAGAAGTTCAAGACCAGCTTGGACAACATGGCAAAACCCATCTCTACAAAATACAAAAAAAACCCACAAAAATTTGCTGGGCGTGATGGCATGCACCTATATCCTCAGCAACTTGGAGGGCTGAGGTGGGAGGATCGCTTGAGCCTGGGATTGCATCACTACACTGCAGCCTGGGTGAGCTGGGTGGCAAGAGAAACTGTCTCACAAAAAAAAAAAAAAAAAGAAGAAGAAGAAGAAGAAGGAAGAAGGAGGAGGGAGAAAGAGGAAGAAGAAAGAGGAAGAAGGAAGAAGAAAGAAGAAGAAGAGAAATTGGACTTCCCAGCCTTCAGAACTGTGAGATGTAAATGTCAGGGGTTTAAATCTCCCAGTAGGTGATTTTTTTTTCCAGCAACCTGAACTGATGAATGCAGTCCTAATCTTACACTGTGGCCTCTATCTGGTCTCTACAGAAAGGTCCACAGTGCCCTGTGATGTCTTTCCACTCCACATGGCTGCACCAGAACTGCAGTGGCACTCAGCATCATGTGGCCTCTAGTGTCTCCAGTCAGCTCCCAGGCCTGCTGCGGTTGATCATCCCTGGCCTCACAGAGTCTTACCATGTGCATGTCTTCGGTCACCAATGGGAAATCTACACTGAGGACACTGTCGCTCCTCTTTTGTGGAGCACCCTCTCTCAAGGGTCCTACCTCACACATTCTAACTTCGCTGACAGCCGAAACTCTGTACCCACATAAATGCTTCCTCAGCTCAGGGAGGATGCCATGACCTTGATAGGCTCTGCCATCCTCTGCTGCAGTCAGGACAGCAGCCCAGCCACAAAGCCAAGCCAAATGGGAGATGCACCTCACACAGTTTCCTTCCCCCCAGAATCACCATCCCACTCTACAGGAAAATTGTGACTTCGTATATCTTGTCCAGGCTGAGAGAAAGCCCAGTATCAGTTACTCCGTCAAATCTGGCTACAGAAATGGGACATTGGATTCTAACCTTGCTTTGGCTCTATTCCTGCTGGTGTCCATTTTTGCAAATTTCTCCTTTTTTAAATTTTATTAGTTTAAGAGAAGAGAGATTCTGTACTCTGGTTTGTCTCTGCCATAGTCCACTAGATGACTCTAATTATTGTTTTAATAAGAAACATTTATGGTATTTTAGAGTATTATTTTCTATGCATTCATAGGAAATGGCATCAAAGGTATATACAATTTCATTTCCAATTTATTTTGGTCAAAATCTATGGATATTGCTCTCCTTGATTTTTTAAAATTTAATTATGTATAAATGTTTGAGAAACTGCCTCATTTTGTTTTCTTACATAGTACCTATTTTTGATGCCTGGCTGTTTATAGGATTCTTTCTTTGCCACTTAACGTTTGTTTTTAAAGAGTCTAGGCATATATGTCTGTATTAATTTTTTGGCAGATAATAAATCTTATCACCCTTCATATACCAATCTCCCTTTTACTTAGATAATACTGAATCCTTTAAATCTTTGACTATTGCTTTTCTCAGATGTTTTCTTTATATGGTTTAAACCCATGGCATATTTTTTTATACTGGTTCTTCAAGTTTTGTCCTTTATAACTATGAGTTCGCTGAGTGTTTTCCGTGCATTCTGATTCTGTGTTTAATGAGTGAGTCTTGTTTCTGACTGTCTTCCACATAGATCTTCATTCTACTATTGACCTTTTGATTTCATCAGGCATGCTTTCATCTCCTTCTTCATTTCAACCTGATGACTTTTCATGTCTATGTTTTACCTATCGTTGGCTGCATAGTTCTAAGCAGATAGGGACCTTGCTGTATAAGAGAAGTGAAAATTTAAAGGCAATATAAATATAATAAATATAACAAAGTTAACAAAAATATACAGGTTTTTATGCAGCAGACACAATGCAGAGTAACTTGAAATAGAGAATGTCTCCCATTACAAGAAGTAGACCTGGCATTTAAACAAATGGAAGAAAAGTTCCAGCTGAAGTTGTTCAACGCACATTCATTTTTGTTGCCTTGACAATTGGAGCTCCTAACACTTTAAGCATTGCAATAGCCAAGCAATGATTATGATCAGGCAAATAGAAAAGGAAAATGTAAATAAAGTAGACTGTAAATAAAGTAATAAGTGACTGAACAGTAGTGTCGTCTAGAGCTCCTTCGGGATTTTTATTTTTGTATGTGTCAACTTAGCTGAGCTACAGTCTCCAGTTATTTAATCAAACACTAATCTAGGTGTTGCTACTGGTATAATTAAAACTCCTAATCAATTGACTTTAAGTGAGATTATCCAGAATACTCTAACTGTGCTTCAATCAGTTATATACCTTAAAAGCAAGGCTCAAGTTTTTCCAAGAAGAAAACATTCTGCGTACAGTAGCTCATACACATGGCCATGAGTTTCAGTCTGCACAGGTATTCTCCTGATGGCATTCTCTGTGGATTTCAGATGCTCACAATTGTTCTGGAAGCAAATTTCTTGCTATAATATCTGTGTATGTGTGTCTCTGTCTCTTTTATATATGTGTGTGCATATTTGTGTGTGTATGTATATGCTATACTTTGTATACATTGTATTTGTACATTTATTTTGAATATATAAAATCAAGTTATGCACCTGTCAGAATATATATACATATATATGTGTATGTACTAATTTGTATCATATGTTTTTGTGTATGTATATACATATATATGTGTGTTCGGGTGTGTGTGTATATAAAATGCTGCTTCTCTGGTTGAACCTGTACTGATGTCTCTATCTTAAGATATTGGGAGGAGGTGTTTGGTTAGGTTTTTGGAAGAAGGGATGGTTGTTCTGCAGATAGTTGAGATTATGAGGGAAAAATTAGGATTCATAATGAAAGAATTAAATTATACCTGCTTGCTCAATATCTTCTTGAGGACAGTATTTAATATTTCACCCCCTGACTTTGATGAAGACCATGTGAATAATATAGCAATTGCTGGATCTACACATTGGCCTGTCTGGTGTTACATGAAAAAATGTTTTACAGGGAATAGGGCACTTAGTGTTACAACACACTACTGCTTATTTTAAATGATAACACACCACATAATGCAATGGCTTTCTTTTGACTACAGGAAAGACTTCCATTTTTGTTGCTATAAATAATATGGGAAATGGCAGTCACTTGATAGATTTTCCCATGAGCCATCTGTGCAATTATTTGACCCATTGATGCTAGCATATTTAGATTCATTAACCTAAAATTTAATTCATGAGGCACAGTGGAATGAGCTCTAACTCTTATATTAGTTGTCAAAATACGAGTTTGTATCATTAATTTTCAAAAGTTATGTAGAAATCCCCAGGGGTTCCATGAAGCCCACACTGTAGCCATATTTTGTGA
Source organism: Rhinopithecus bieti (assembly GCF_001698545.2). Classification (NCBI taxonomy): domain Eukaryota; kingdom Metazoa; phylum Chordata; class Mammalia; order Primates; family Cercopithecidae; genus Rhinopithecus; species Rhinopithecus bieti. Next base: position 1,916,467 of record NW_016808376.1, read on the forward strand.
GCAGTGAGTAGGGATCAAGTAGATCACTTCTATTTATGTAACTTGGAGGCTTGGGGTTAGACTTGAGTTTGAAGTCCAACTCTGCTGTTCATTACCAGGATGAACCATTTAGAAAACTATGTCACAGTATCATTATCTGCAAAATGCACAAAATATTTTATTATATTATTATTTAATTTATTTTAACCAAGGCTAGAGTGCAGTGGTGTGATCTCAGCTCACTGCAGCCTTGACCTCCCGGGCTCAAGTGATCCTCCTACCCCAGCCTCCCGAGTAACTGGGACTACAGGCATGGCCCACTTTGCCCGGCTAATCCTTTTTTTTTTTTAAGAGAAGGGGTTTATCCGTGTTCCCCAGGTTGGTCTCACAAACCCTTGGATTTATCCAACCACCTGCCTTGGAATCCCAAAGTGCTGGGATTACAGGCATGAACCACCACACCCGGCCACGAAATATTTTTCTAGATTCATGTACTATATAGATTAAACACAACAGTACAGGCAAAGTTTTAAAATAAGTGAAATATATTCCCTGTGTTATTTTATAGGACTTCTACAAACTTCTATTTGTAATTGAAAAAGCTGTCTTTCTGGTTTTAAAATGACATTCATCTATGTTTTTTTTTTTTTTTTTTTTTTTCCCTGGAGACGGACTTTCACTCCTGTTGCTGATCTCAGCTCACTGAAACCTCTGCCTCCTTGGTTCAAGTGATTCTCCTGACTCAGTCTCCCAAGTAGCTGGGATTATGGTGTATGCCACCATGCCCAGCTAATTTTTGTATTTTTTAGTAGAGACAGAGTTTCACCATGTTGCCCAGGTTGGTCTCGAACTCCTGACCTAATGGGATCCACCCACCTCGGCCTCCCAAAGTGCTGGGATTACAGGCGTGAGCCACCGCAACCGGCCCTATGTAGATCTCTATCATGTGGCAAATCTGTCCATTTTTCCTGTGTTTTGTCTTTTCCTGGTATTCTCTCAGTGGGTATTAGGATCACATACATACTACTTCAAAGTTACAGAGTTGCATCCAAGATAGCTTTAGGCTCTTCCAAACTCTTGAGAGAAGAGGAAAAGGAAGAGAGCAAGGGAGGAAACAGAGAGGTAAATTAGTGACACAATAACAATAAATTTTTCTGTGGCCTCCATAAAGCACAGAAAGCCCCACTTCTCTGTTGTTACCAGGGCCATGATGAATCATCTTTGGCCGTATTTTAGAAGGTAAATAGAGGTTCCATTTCCTCTTGAGAACTGACTACGTAGGTTGACATCAGAGGGATCTGCTGGATCTGCATGAGAGAGAATTTCCAAGCCTGTTTATTTTTAAGCTGTTTACGCAAAGCGAAGGTGATGTGTCCATCAGAATAGCGAGGCATGCTGCGTTAAGGCAAGGCACAAAGTCGCCGCAGCTCACAGCAGCAAAATTTGCTTTCTTGCTCTTGCTCTTCTTTCCCGTGCATAGGTTCTAGAACAAGGAGATTCTACGTGGTGGCTCCCAGTCATTCTCCTTATGAACAAATGCAGGCACAATCTCCAAAGTAGAAGAGAAAGATGGAGACTTACTCGCCAGCTCCCACATTCCATGGTGAATATGACTCACAGAACGCTTAATCTCAAGGAATCGGAAGGGCAACCACGTGTGTCCACGAGCCACTGAATACTGTGGACAACTGTAACACAATAGTAACTGTACGTGTATCTAGACACAGAAAAGAGGTTAGTAAAAAATATTATAAAAGATAAAAAATGGTACACCTGTACAGGGCACCCACTATGAACGGAGCTTGCAGGACTGGAAGTTGCCCTGGGTGAGTCAGTGGGTGAGTGAATCCGTAGGCCTAAGACATTCCCATATACTACTGTAGACTTTATAAACACTGTATGCTTAGGTTACACTACATTTATTTTAAAAACATTTTTTTTCCTTAATAATAAATTCACCTTAGCTTAATATAGCTTTTTAAATATGTATATTTCAATATCTTCAGGGGAATAAGTGGTTTTTAGTTACCTGAATGAATTGTATAGAACTTTTATTGTATCCATAACCTGAATTGTGTACATTGTACCCAATAGGCAATTTTTCATCCCTTACCTCCCTCCCCACTTCCCCTCCTGAGTCTCTGCAGCCCATTATATTACTCTGTATTCGCCTGTGTACACATGGCTTAGTTCCCTCTTATAAATGAAAACATATTATATTTGGTTTTCTATTCCTGAGTTACATCTCTTAGGATAATGGCCTCCAGTTTCATCCAAGTTGCTGCAAAAGATATTATTTCATTCTTTTTTATGGCTGGGTAGTATTCCATATGTGGTATGGTATGAATACACCACATTTTCTTTGTCTGCTTATTGGATGATGGGTACTTAGGTTCATTCCATATCTTTGCGATTGTGAATTGTGCTTCAATAAATGTATGTATGCAGGTGTCTTTTTAATGCAATTACTTCTTTTCCTTAGACAGATACCCAGTAGTAGGATTGCTGGATCAAGTAGGTCTGCTTTTAGTTCTTTGAGAACTTTCTATACTGTTTTCCATAGTGTGATACACTACCACATTCTATTAGGTATGATAACACCAGGCAACAGGAATTTTCCAGTTCCATTATAATCTAATGAGGCCATCATTGTATATGCAGTCCATATATCATCGAATGATTGTATTTAACACTTTATTTTATCTTCATGTGATAAAATATCATTGTTCCCTATTTCAATTGAAGGAATTTTTTTTTCATCCTGCCGTAATTTCTGAACACTGTGACTTACTTTTGGTTGGTAGGGCTTGTGAACGAAATCTTTACATTTCATTAATTCCAGTTGAATGATTCTAACTATAATTCTTACCATTTTTGTTTCATGCTTGTGTACTATTCAGTTTCAAATCAAAACAGCAGATAGTACCTACGGAATATAACACACAGAGAGAGAGTACACTGGATATTTGTTCTGGTGATAAAACAGAAAATTCTCTGTAATGTTTATTGTTCACCACTCATTGACATGACAGTTGAGTTATTAAACATAAAAAATCAACAAAGTGTATTCTGATTGTAGGATATTTTATTGTTTGGACAGTGATAAAAATAATCTTGGCCAGTGGCTCACGCCTATAATCCCAGCACTTTGGGAGACCAAGGTGGGCAGATCATGAGGTCAGGAGATCAAGACCACCCTGGCTAACATGGTGAACCCCATCTCTACTAACAATACAAAAATTAGCCGGGAGTGGTGGTGGGCACCTGTAGTCCCAGCTACTCGGGGGGCTGAGGCTGGAGAATGGCGTGAACCCGGGAGGCGGAGCTTGCAGTGAGCGGAGATGGCACCACTGCACTCCAACCTGGGTGACAGAGCGAGGCTCCATCTCAAACCAACAAACAAAAAAACCAAAAAACAAAAAATCTCACACTTTATGAATCATTTTACAAAAACGTGTAGGGGTGAACTCAATTGACAGGAATCCAATATATATAAGTTTTTCTGACATGTAGATTGTGGTTTTTTTATAAATTATTTACAATATCATTGTGCAGAAAGCAGAAGAAAGTAAATCACAGTGTGTCCGGAATTGGTAGGTTCTTGGTGTTGCTGACTTCAAGAATGAAGCTGCAGACCCTGGCAGTGAGTGTTACAGTTCTTAAAGATGGTGTGTCCGAAGTCTGTTCTTTCAAACGTGTTCAGAGTTTCTTCCTTAGGGTGGGTTCGTGGTCTCGCTGGCTTCAAGAGTGAAGCCACAGACCTTCATGCTGAGTTTTACAGCTCTTAAAGTGGCACATTCAGAGTTGTTTGTTCCTCCTGTCGGGAGGTATTCATTCCTCCCAGTGGGTTCATGGTCTCACTGGCCTTAGGAATTAAGCTGCAGACCTTCTAAGTGAGTGTTACAGCTCACAAAGGCAGCCAGGCCCCAAAGAGCAAGCAGCACCAATAGTTATCGTAAAGACCAAAAACCCTAAAGCTTCCACAGTCTGGAAAGCACCCCCAACAGGTTAAGACGGGCTGGGGCAGCCTGCGTTTATTCCCACATCTGGCCCCACCCACATCCTGCTGATTGGTCCATTTTGCAGAGAGCTGATTGGTCTATTTTAGAGAGTGCTGATTGGTCCATTTTGCAGAAGCTGAAATTGATCTATTTAGAAGAGCTGATTGGTCCTATTTTACAGAGCGCTGATTGGTCTATTTTGACAGTGTCCTGATTGGTGCATTTACAATCCTTTAGCTAGACACAGTGCTAGACAGAAAATTCTCCAAGACCCCACTAGGTTAGCTAGATACAGTGTACTGATTGGTGTATTTACAAACCTTGAATTAGACACAGAGTATTGATTGGTGTATTTACAGACTCCGAGCTTGACACAGAGTGCTAAACAGAAAAGTTCTCCAAGTCCCCACTAAGTTAGCTAGATACAGAGTACTCATGGGTGTATTTATAAACCCTGAGCTAGACGCAGAGTGCTGATTGGTGTATTTACAATCCCTTAGCAAGACATAAAGGTTCTCCAAATCCCCACTAGACACAAGAACCCAGCTCGCTTCACCTAGTGGATCCAGCACAGGGGCTGCAGGTGGAGCTGCCTGCTAGTCCCGACACGCCCGCACTCCTCAGCCCTTGGGCAGCAGATGGGACCGGGTGCCAAGGCACAGGGGGCAGCGCTTGTCGAGGAGGCTTGGGTTGCACAGAAGCCCATGGCCGCGGGGGAAGCTCGGGCGAGGCGGGCTGCAGGTCCCAAGCCCTGCCCCATGAGGAGGCAGCTGAGGCCCAGCAAGAATTCGAGCACAGCACTGGCCGGCAGCACTCCTGGGGTACCCTGCACACACCCTCTGCAGCTTCTGGCCCAGGTGCTAAGCCCCTCACTGCCCGGGGCCAGCAGCGACCTGCCACTCTGAGTGCCAGGCCTGCTGAGCCCATGCCCACCCGGAACTCTCGTGCTGGCCCACAAGGGTGGTGCGCAGCCCCGGTTCCTACCTGCACTTCTCCCTCCACACCTCCCCGCAAGCAGAGGGAGCCGGCTCCTGCCTTGGCCAGCCCAGAGAGGGTCTCCCACAGTGCCTTGGCGGGCTGAAGGGCTCCTCAAGCGCCTTCAGAGTGGACACCGAGGATGAGGAGACACCGAGAGGGGGGGCTGCTAGAATGTTGTCACCTCTCAATAGTCTTGTTTGCATTAATATATACATTTGAAGTCATAACAAGATTATCTCCTGGTGCTTCTTTAACTTTCTGGTCTATATGTTTATAGACTTTAAAAGAAAATTTAAATCTGATTAATTGAAGTATACATTTGTCTACAGAGAGTATAGCATCAGTGCCTGCATGGACTGTGATGTAGTCTGGGTATTTGTCCTTGCTCAAATCTCATGTTGAATTGTAATCCTAATGTGGAGGTGGAGCCTGGTGAGTTATTTGGATCATGGGGGTGGAACCCTCATGGCTTGGTGCTGTCTTCATGATAGTGAGTGAGTTCTTGCCAGATCTGGTCATTTAAAAGTGTGTGGTACCAACCACCCCACTCTCACTCTCTCTTCCCTGCTCCCCTTCACCTTCTACTAGGATTGGTAGGTTCCAGTGGCCTCCCTAGAAGCTGACAAGATGCCAGCACCATGGTTCCTGTAATGCCTGCAGAACTGTGAGTCAAATAAACCTCTTTTATTTATAATTAACCTAGTCATTAAAGGTATTTTCTAGTCAAATAAAGGTACTTCTTATTTATAACTTCATACGATGATGGCCTCAAAGATGATAATGGAACTGGAAAATTCCTATTGCCTGGTGATGTCATACCCATTGAAATATTGTAGTGTATCACATTATTCATGTGTTTGTGGTGATATTGGTGGGAACACAATGAATACACCACCAGTTATATAAAAGCAAATCACACACAATTATGTATAGTACATAATACTTGAGAATAACAAGTATTTAGTATTTTATAGTCAAGTAAAGGTATTTCTTTACAGCAGTGCAAGAATGGACTAAAAGAGACCAAAAGTGGTCTTCTTTCCCACAAAATCAAATATAAGCACAGTGTCAATTTTCTTAATCACCAACTAACACTGTGTGATGAGGGATGCTCAGAGAATAGTAGAGCATTAAATCCACCCCAGGTGAGAGAATTGAAACTAAGAGATAATGCCCTGATTTACCCACTGAGTTCATGGTTCTAGAAGGCTAACTGTATCCTTTTGAAAATACTGATGCTGGAGTTGATTCCAATTGCAAACTCAGGAAAGCCACAATGCCTGATTGCCAGTAGTCTTTATTCTTCACTCCATTAATGAAATCTGTATTTCTAGAATGTCAGAAGAGTTGAACCTTACTTATATTTGCCAAATAAATTTTATTTTATTTTATTTTATTTTATTTTATTTTATTTATTTATTTTTTGAGACGGAGTCTCGCTCTGTCGCCCAGGCTGGAGTGCAGTGGCCGGATCTCAGCTCACTGCAAGCTCCGCCTTCCGGGTTTACGCCATTCTCCTGCCTCAGCCTCCCAAGTAGCTGGGACTACAGGCGCCCGCCACCACGCCTGGCTAGTTTTTTGTATTTTTTTAGTAGAGACGGGGTTTCACTGTGTTAGCCAGGATGGTCTCGATCTCCTGACCTCGTGATCCACCCATCTCGGCCTCCCAAAGTGCTGGGATTACAGGCTTGAGCCACCGCGCCCGGCCGTGCCAAATAAATTTTAATACATTAAAATAATTATATGGACTAGCATATTGTTTTTATGCTAATCTCTTCTTTCTTCACATTCACAAATTACATTCATTCTCAAGCATATGAAAATCTGAATCATTGGTGCGTTTATTTCAAAATGAAACTTTCTTATGCGCTCAGGGTATGTGTACAAATCAGATCAGATCTCACATTTTGTTTTGAAACCAGCTCTGCCAGCATTAACAGTGAGTGGTTGCATAGTCTTTCAATGATGTGAAAGCAGCGTGGTGAGATTGAAGGAATAGTGGTGACAAGATCAATTAGAAAGGCACCATTGCATCTTTGTTCTAGACACAATATATCTTCCAAAGTAATCCCATACTGCAAAGGCATCACGAAGTCTTTGTCCACTTATTCGGAGAGGCAACATGGCTCAGTGGTTTGAAATAACAGGCTTGAAGATCAAGGACTGTGAGTTCGAATGTTATATTTAAAAAGGAGAGCAAAAAATGTTGCTTGGGCTTTTTAGATACCTTTAAAATGCTTCTTTAATATTGGGTTCCATTTATTCTTTCCTTTTTTGTTATTGCTCAGGTGGCATTTATCATTGGGTCATGGATACAAAAGTAAAAGTCAGGGCTGTCCCAATGACTAAAAGACACCATACGAGCATACAGAGATGGAATTTGCAGAAGCGTTGGCCTCCTTCTTGTTTGATTAGCACCTGGAAGATTTTTTAAATAGTTGAAAAGTAAGTATTGGTTTAGTAGAAGGAACTGGATGCAATTAAGAAAGAAGGATCAGAAATTTGTGATAAAAACAGTGTACTATTGCAAAATTAAAACTGTTGGGCTGTTTATTTAATACTAATTTAAATTGGGGGGTTAGGGTCTTCCCCAAAGGAGATGTGTATTTTCCTCTGTATTTCTCTAAAATCTTTAGAGTAAGTTATTTAAATATCAAATGCCTTTTTCAGATTATGTGCAAATTTTAGTGTTTTACTGACTACTGTCTGTAATCATACATTATTTTTTCTTCTTCATGCTTGATGTGTTATTTTAACACTCTAAATTTCATCAAATTAATAGTGAAGAAACTACTCAGTAAAGGCATAAATCGAAATAGAGCCAATAAGTTCTCAGTAAAAATTAGGTTCCATGATTTCTGATGGATCGGATTTGTAATACTCTATTTATAAAACCAGGCCAAAGCACTTTCTTCCTCCAACAATTCCTACAGATAGTAGGTATCCTGCTGATATCCTACAGATAGTTGGAATTGTTTACAAAATCATAACATGTATCATTCAAGATATGAGAGGGGTCAATGATAGGAGGAGGAGGGCTTTACTTCTCTAGCCCTCTGGCACATACACCATCCTTCACACCATGGTTCTGAGGGCCCAGTTCTAGTATGAGTTCAGGGAAGAGAAGAGTTGAGTTTTGAACTGATAATTACATAGAAGTTTTAAAACTGAATGGGACTGAAAGTTGTTATCCTTTAATGAAATGATTACACTTGCCTGTCTATTTCCCCGCCAGACTGTTCATGCTTTATTGTTGGGCACCATATTGTTTGCTGTAAATCCACGAGGTATTTCAAGACTTCTCAGCCTGTGAAAGTGGCAGAGAAGGGGGGGGAAATGAGGGATTGTACCCCCTTCCTCTGGAGAGTGTTTGGAAATAAGTTGGAGGCTTTTAGTTTTCTTTTTGGTTGTCACAATGATTGGAGAATGCTCAAGGCATTTGGTTGGTGGGGACCAATTACTCTAAATGCCCTGCAAGGGAGTGCCTCACAGTGAAGAAATAAGTGGATGAATGAGTGAATGAATGATTTTTTTCCATTGTTTCTATAATAAATATAATCAAAATTTTTCTGATGATAGATAATGTGGTTTCCAGAACAAATAAAAAGATATTTTAAAGTCTTCAAAACTCAAATATTTAATATAAAATATAAAAATAAAGCCTCTGGTAGAGTTTATCTGTGAATGAGAGAAAATTTTTGTGATCTATCCGACAAAGGGCTAATATCCAGAATCCATGAAGAACTTAAACAAATTTACAAGAAAAAACAAATAACCTCATTAAAAAGTGGGTGAAGGATATGAACAGATACTTCTCAAAAGAAGACATTTATGTAGCCAATAAACATGAAAAAAAGCTCATCGTCACTGGTTATTAGAGAAATGCAAATCGGCCGGGCGCGGTGGTTCAAGCCTGTAATCCCAGCACTTTGGGAGGCCAAGACAGGCGGATCACAAGGTCAGGAGATCGAGACCATTCTGGCTAAC